>NC_048225.1:57895351-57966633 GCF_002007445.2 Ailuropoda melanoleuca
ACAAAAAGGGATCAAAGGTATCCAAATCGGCAAAGAAGAAGTCAAACTGTCTCTCTTTGCAGATGACATGATACTCTATATGGAAAACCCAAAGGAATCCACTCCCAAACTATTAGAAGTTATAGAACAATTCAGTAAGGTGGCAGGATACAAAATCAATGCCCAGAAATCAGTTGCATTTCTATACACGAATAACGAGACTGAAGAAAGAGAAATTAGGGAATCCATCCCATTTACAATAACACCAAAAACCATGCGTTACCTTGGAATTAACTTAACCAGAGACGTAAAGGACCTATATCCTAGAAACTATAGATCACTTTTGAAAGATATTGAGGAAGACATAAAAAGATGGAAAAATATTCCATGCTCATGGATTGGAAGAATTAACATAGTTAAAATGTCCATACTACCCAGAGCAATCTACACTTTCAATGCTATCCCGATCAAAATACCGAGGACATTTTTCAAAGAACTGGAACAAATAGTCCTTAAATTTGTATGGAACCAGAAAAGGCCCCGAATCTCCAAGGAACTGTTGAAAAGGAAAAACAAAGCTGGGGGCATCACAATGCCGGATTTCGAGCTGTACTACAAAGCTGTGATCACAAAGACAGCATGGTACTGGCACAAAAACAGACACATCGACCAATGGAACAGAATAGAGAACCCAGAAATGGACCCTTGGCTCTTTGGGCAACTAATCTTTGACAAAGCAGGAAAAAACATTCAGTGGAAAAAAGACAGTCTCTTCAATAAATGGTGCTGGGAAAATTGGACAGCTACATGCAAAAGAATGAAACTTGACCACTCTCTCACACCATACACAAAGATAAACTCCAAATGGATGAAAGACCTCGATGTGAGAAAGGAATCCATCAAAATCCTAGAGGAGAACATAGGCAGCAACCTCTACGACATCGACCACAGCAACCTTTTTCATGACACATCTCCAAAGGCAAGATAAACAAAAGAAAAAATGAACTTGTGGGACTTCATCAAGATAAAAAGCTTCTGCACAGCCAAGAAAAACAGTCAAAAAAACTAAGAGGCAGCCCACGGAATGGGAGAATATATTTGCAAATGACACTACAGATAAAAGACTGGTATTCAAGATCTACACAGAAATTCTCGAACTCAATACACGAGAAACAAATAATCAAATCATAAAATGGGCAGAAGATATGAACAGACACTTTTCCTATAATTTTATTTCTACCTATGTGAAGAATGTCTCACATTCTTCCCTACAAGGCGTCCATAGATTTCTCCCTTATTTCTACATCTCATTGCTTGGATTGCTGCCTTTTCCATCAGCGTAATCTTGTCTTCTCTCAAAGTGTGTAAATTCTATTCATTGCTCCTGATCCTTACCAACACTGAGGTCTGCAGGACACCTTCTCCAGTAACCCTGAACCAGGCAGTCCATTCCCTGCTTATAAAATCACAGCTCTTAATCATTTTACCAAATAATCAGATGACTGTATCGAATTTTACATTATTTTCCTGCTTATTCTCCTGGATTCTCTTTTCTAGATATGTGAGCATCCTCTGTTAGTGATTGGGAACTCCTCTTGAGGACAAATTTTCTGTCCTCATGCATTTCTTCCAGAGTAAAAGAAGGCCAGATTTCACATAGAATAACCATTCATACAGTCTCAGGAGTAAAACTGATATTTCAAGCTGTCATTCTTTACTTATTTTTTCATTGTGTCCTGTTTGGGCCAGAGTATATTGAATATATATCTTGAATACACACACACACACACACACACACACACACACACACACACACACTTCTTGGCTTATTGTCTCATCTCAATCTCCAATGGAAGATTGAGTCTTTCTCAAGTCTCCTTCTTCTAACCTCCATAGTCATATATCTCTGATTCTGAACTTTCCTATCTCCCTCTTCTACTTTTAAAGACGACTGCAATTATATCAGAATCACCCATATAACCCAATATAATATTTAAAGTCAAGCGATTAGCAGCCATAAATATCTTTTGACATATAAATAACTCATGCACAGTTCCAGGGATTACGATATGCATATCTTTGGTGGGTCATTCATTATTCTAGCTACCATAATCTTTCCCTTGATCTTTCCCAAGATCTTCCCCAGTCTGCTCCCCAAGACTCCTACCACCATTACCACACTCAGATTATACTCACAGGCACCTTATTCTGATGTAGGAAACCAATAAAGAACTTGAAGAGGATAGTTCCAAGATACAGGAGGTAGCACAACACAGTTAGGGAGGACATATAAAGAGAAGGGTACCCAGACCAGAGGTGAGACATGGGAACAAAGAAATTTAATTCCAGCCAGGAAAGACTGACACACCTGGACAGCATAACCATTTATTTCTCATTGTTTTTCTCAGGGGATTAAAAGACTGAAAAGTAAGGGCTCTAAATTCCAGGGGGACACCAGGGACTCCAGTCACCAGTCGATATTATTGTATTAGTATATAAATGTTTACATTAATGTTTTCCTGGTCTAGAAATGACATCATACACAAACATGGTATGATTCAGGGTTTTGGACAGAAAGGAAGAACCAGGATGTGCTGGAATACTTCAGCCTGTGTAGACTAGTCATTTATAAAGAATTCAAAAATTTTTGAAAGATAAAACAAATTTAAGTTAGCTAGGCTCCAGGTTCTGACTTTGAAGAATGGTGTGATAATAACCCATTAAACTCTGGATCCCAGATGTTTCTGTGAATAATTGGAGAAAGACAATCGATTGATTAGGGATGTGGGTGAGTTCCAGATGATATGGTTGTAGGACAGATATGAGTATCACCTTCTGTTTCACCGAATGGGGCTTTCTGGTCCCTACTTGTAACCGCATTGAGGTACTTCTTTGAAGAAACTCTGACTTCTGAGGAAGATGAACTAATCTTTTACATAAACAAGTCCCTTAGGTCATTGCTTATTATCAAATGTTTACCATACTGCTGGAGATTATCATTAACATCTAGATACTTGTGGCAGAAACCTTAAAGTTATTCTTGAAACCCTTTTTCTCTCACTTCTCTTATTTTCTTCTCATTTTATTGATTCTGTTAATGTATGGCCAAAAACAAAACAAAACAAAACACCCAGAAGCAAAAAACTACCACCGGTTGTAGTGTCTTACAGACACCTTTCACATTTGAATTGCTTGTATAACAGTATAACAGATACACAAACAAAGCGAGCTTTGCTTACTACAGAAAAAGCTGAAGATACATTGTAATTTTGTGGTGCTGGCGAAGCCTTCCATTTTACTAAATCAGATAAAAGTATCAAGTTCAGAATATCTCAAAGGAAAATAGTCCAGAGTATTAAAGGCTGTGTATGCTGACTAGCTTGGTGTATCAATTGTGGCACCAAAAATGGGTGAAATAACCTCCTCCTCCCCTAAAAATATATTCTTTTGACTCTGTTGTGTCCCTGAGTTCTTGCAGATCTTTGAGCAACTTACATGAAATTGACCTTCTTTCCGCTCAACCAGTCAAAGTGGGAATTCCAGAGCAAGAAATCAAATTGAGCACAGGGTGACACCAACCCCATCCATTCCAACAATATAAAAAGCTAAGTTAAACATTTTAAAGTAAAAACACATAGCATACACAAAAACTCCGTTTTAAAAATCAAAGTAAAATAGTAACACTTTGAAACATTTTAAAACTAAACTGTTGCATCCAGGAAGAGCCTAAGGAGACATGACAACTAAATATAATGAGGTTTCCAGGACAGGACTCTGGGACAGAGAAAGTATGTCAGTTAAAACCAGAGAAATCTGCTATGGCTGCTTGTACTAAATTGTCCTTTGTCTCTGACCCAGGATTCCTGTGTCTTCTACCAGCCACCATGAAACTGTGGCAAGATAACTTGTTAGCTTGCAAGTAGAAGAAAATTTCGGACTCCTCACAGTTCTTAACATAGACAATTCGGTACTATAGAATAAATATATCATACTCTGAATGTAAAACCAGGTAAACAAAATATCCCTAAGAAACAATGACTCACAGAAATAGAAACTGTCTTTACTATCAGCTGTCTTCTTTATTAAGCCATCAAGATTATGATTCTTTGGAACAAATAAATTTAATTATAAAATGATTTGTTGCAAATTGAACAGGTATATACCATTCTAGAACGCTATATCACAATAAGGAGTGTTGAGTTACAGCTCTTTGTAACAAACATGAGTTATTTCCTGAACCTACAAAACATACAGTAAATACTCAAAAGTTGTTTAACTATTATTATTAGCTCTTATGGATAATAAAGAATATATATGTATGTATATATCACCTATTATTTTATCATCATCTTTTTTTCTGTACAAATAATCTTAGTTATATACCAGTATTTCTACTGCAAATATACTGTAAACAGAAGTAAATCTTTCTGATATAAATTATATCTGAAATGAATTTTTGTTGATATCACTTTACCTTTATTAATAATAATATGTAAATATTGGTGTATTGATTATAACAAATGTATCATACTAGCGTAATATATTGGTGATATCTTATTATTAATTACAGGAATCTCTGTACAGTCTTTGAAAGTTTTCTGTGCTGGAAACTACTAAGAGTTTATTATAATAATGGGATACAAGATAATGTTTTTAAAAATCATTGGCATTTCTCTTCTCCTACAACAATTCCTAAGAGCATGAAAAAAAATGCTCCTTTCATCGTAGTTTCCACTTCTCTCCTCCCATTCTCTCATGAACACTCTCCAGTCTCTACCACCTTCTGAAATTGCTCTCTTTTTGGTACCCGGTGACCTCCATAATGCCCAGTCTCATGGGCAATTCTCAGTTTTCAATCTACTCAACACAGCAGCAGAATTTGAAAAGTATGAACGCTTCCACCTTCTTTAATTTTTTTTCTTTTCATATCTCGATTTTTATACTTTCTCCTGTTCCTTCTTCCACTTTGTTGGCTGATCCTTATTTTCTCCGTTTTTAGGTCCTCTGTCTTTCCTTTTTCTGAATCTTTTATTACTCCACTACTCTGTCTTCAGCTCTCCTCTCTCTAGTTTTACTCCACAAAATGTGTGTGTGTGTGTGTGTGTGTGTGTGTGTGTGTGTTTCAAGCACCATTTATTCACTCATGGCTCCTAAATTTATGTTTCAGATTCCTAGATTCGACTGCTTTCTCAGCACATCTGCCTAATGCCGCATAGACATTTCAAGCTAAGCATGTCCAAAACCAGACTCTTCCTTCTCCTTAAACCATCTTTATCACTGTAAATGGCAGCTCTTTTATTCCATTTGCTGAGACCAATAACCCTGGAATCATTCTTGATTCTTTCTCTTATATCACTCCTGTGATCATCATTAAATCCTGTTAGCTCTGCTATCAAAGTGCATTCAAAATTTGTTTTCAAAACCTCTAATTCTCTGTCCCTGGTCCATGTGGCCATAATCTCTCATATGGAAAATTGTAATAGCTTCTTACATGGTCTCTCTTTAGTTTACTTACCATAGGAAAGCCAGTAATATTTCTTTTTTTTTTTAAGATTTTATTTATTTATTCGACAAAGATAGAGACAGCCAACAAGAGAGGGAACACAAGCAGGGGGAGTGGGAGAGGAAGAAGCAGGCTCATAGCGGAGAAGCCTGATGTGGGGCTCGATCGCATAACGCCGGGATCACGCCCTGAGCTGAAGGCAGACGCTTAACCACTGTGCCACCCAGGCGCCCCAAGTAATATTTCTAAACATGTAAGCCATAACATATAATTTCTCACTTCAAAATCCTTCTGACAACACTATAGAAAATAGTTTGGGAATTCTTTTCAAAACTAAAAATACACTTACCATATGACCCAGGAATTGCATTATTGGGCATTTATCCCAGAGAAATAGAGATATTTTCGTGCATGAACTTCTATTTGGATGTTCATAAAGCGTTATTCATAATAGCCCCAACTGAAAACTACACAAATGTCCTTCAAAAAGTGAATGGTCAAACAAACAGTAGTGTGTCTCTGTCATGGAATACTACCTGGCAACAAACAGAAACCAATTGTTGGCACACGCAACAACTTGGAAGAACCACAAAGAAATTATGCAGAGTGAAAAGCCATTCTCAAAAGAATACATACTGCATAATTCCATTTATGAAACACTGGTAAAATAATATAATTATAGAGATGGAGACTAGAATAGTGGTTGTCAAGGGTTAGGAAGAGGGAAGGGATAGTCATGGCTAAAAAGGAGTAAAATGAGGGAAACTTGTGGTGCTGTTATGTTTGAATATCATGATTTTGCTGGTAGTTTGGCAAGGCTGCACATTTAATAAAATTGCCTAGAGCTATACATACAGACACAAATGAGTGCATGTATAAATGATGGAATTGGAAGGAGCTCTATGGATTGTATCAATGTCAATTTCTTGGTTTTTGATATTCTATGATTGATATTTAAGATGTCAACATTGTAAGAGGCCGGAATAAGGGTGCATGAGATTTCCCAGTACATTTCTTTGTGAACTTCTATGAATTCATTATTATTTCAAAATTTAAAAAGGTTTAAAGACCTCTTACTATGCTTTTCTAGCTCCATAAAAATAAAATATAAAATTTGTACTTCATGGCTTACTGAAGCCCCTGAAAGATGTGGCCTCTTCCCCACTCAATCACTTACCCCACCAATTTTCCAGTCCTAATGTATCACTTCTTATTCTTCAGATACACCAGTCAAGCTCAGGTCTCTAGGCTCTTACTCTTATTGGTACCTGTGCTAGGGATAATCTTCAACCAGAACTCTGAATGTTTGCTTCCTTCATCTTAGTCGAGTATCTGAAATGACATCACTCCTGATTGACCCTATGTATAATAGAACCTATCTGTGCCCACATCATTCTCAATCCCATTACCTTACTTTATTTTTCCTCATTTCACTTATCACAACTTGTCATATTATGGATTCACTTATTTATTTACTTATTATTATTATGTATCTGCCTCCACCGGAATATAATTTCCATGAGAACAATGACTTTATCTGTTTGGTTAACACCAGTAAGCACTCAATAACAAATATTTTTGAATAAATAGTAAGTGTTTGGATATAGGGGAAAGAGTGTTCTCACACAATGTACATATAAAATCATATGACTGTTAGTAGGCACAGAAATTATAGACAATGATACTAATTTTATGTACACAAAAAAGTATCTGACAGAATTGAAGGAATAATTTCTAAGAATAGAGCAATGACTTTATAATATTTTACTACGGCAGCTACGATATGTGGGGTCACAACTTTAAAAACCCCAGAATCAAGAAGCTAATGCTTCTGCCACTAACATTACCGCAGGTGATTCTCAGTTCCCGGAAGGCTGCAGAATAAATCTCTACAAGTTAGAATCAAGGAGTCACCAATGACACCGCCATCGATGGCTATTATATCCACATTCTAGTCATACTGGAAGAGTGTGCAGATAAATAAACAAACAGATGAACAAAAACTTTCTCTTTGAATTTTTTTGAAAAAAAAAGAGGAAGAAGGAAATCATGATCTCTGACTTCTTTCTGTTAAATCTTTAAGAGTCCATCCAATTGAAGAAAATTAAATTTCATTCGGATGTGTGGATGCAAGTGATTCAGAGAAAAATATATGCTTTAATTTTCTAAACTTTTCAAAAACAAAGGAATGTTAAATGGAAATTTTAAAAGCCAAATCACAGAATTCACTGCATATATATTCTCAAATATATATTATACATATAGGTGTCCTTTTCTTTACTTCCCCTACCTATTTTATTTGACCCATTTTCTATTGCAATTTTTGTCTTTTTAATCAATTAATTAATTAATTAACTTATAAGACTGCCTCATAGTTATTTTCCTAGTATTCAAAAACTGCTTCCAGGCTGATGTTTATCATTTCACTTATTTTATATTTGTGTATACAGACATTTTCTATGTAAATATAATCACAGTGGTTAAGCGTTAACTTTATGATTTGTACTTTTTGAGTTCTAATAAGAAATAAGCTCTCATTCAGTTATACATTTATTTCTTATACTTTCTTCTATATGTTTTACATATTTTCATAAAATATGAAAGCCCCCCCCCCTTTTAAATTATAAAACATAAAAACAAGGAGCAGGAAAGAAAGAAACAATTGGTTTTTGAAACTGCATCAAGCCAGCTCAAGAACACTTCTGCAAGTATGTTTAAGAATGCTTTTTAGGGGCGCCTGGATGGCACAGTTGTTAAGTGTCTGCCTTCGGCTCAGGGCATGATCCCAGCGTCCTGGGATCGAGCCCCACATCAGGCTCCTCCGCTGGGAGCCTGCTTCTTCCTCTCCCACTCCCCCTGCTTGTTCCCTCTCTCGCTGGCTGTCTCTCTGTCAAATAAATAAATAAAATCTTAAAAAAAAAAAAAAGAATGCTTTTAAAAATTTTTCTGTTTGAAAGTCATTTTATTTTCTATATACCTATTATAAAATGGGGGGGGATTCTCCCCCACAGTGTCCCAAATGAGGTAAAAGTCATGATGCAAGTTTACTATAGGTTCACACTTTCCCCCTAAGGGATGCAATCATGTACATAAAGGGGTCAGAACAGCTCTGTTGTGTGAAATGGCACACGGCCAGTCCTTTCAGAGTTTTGCTAGTGAGACTACATCTGTATATTAGTTTGTTTGTTTGCTTCTATTTGTTTTTGTTTTCGTTTTGTCTATTCTTCATCACTGGAAGAACAGCACCTGCTTGGGGCCTAGATGCTCCTGGAGAATTGAAGAATGCCACCTTAGGACAGACCTGTCTGGTAGTTCCCTGGAAGACCTGACTTACACAGCTGATCAGAGCTTGTCCAGTATTACAAGCTTTCTGAGGGAAGGAGACATTTATTAAAAACAAAGATGGCAAGTGTTTTAGTTTTGTGCTTGCCTGAGACAGTGGAAACCACTGTGGTAAACAATAAACTAACCAAAAAACCTGAAAAGATATCTGTAGAACCTTTGAAAAAGACTGGCATATCCCTGTGAATCTAGGAGCTCAGAGACATGTGGGGGCTGTTATCATGCTCGGGAAAGACCTGAGAACACCCTAAGTTCTCACCTCTTGATGACCTTCAGGCTGTGCAAAGGCAGGAAATGAAGGCTAAGGCAGGGTCGTGAACTTCATGGCTGAGCAGGGACCACATGCTCTAAAATGCACACAGAGCCCCCCAGTAAAGACCGGGTGATTTATTGCTCTTGGTATTTATGAAAATCACTGTCTAATCACTTGCCAACCTCTAGGATAACTGAGTAGAGACTTCAGTGACCACATGAGACAAAGAATATAAACTTTACAGAATTAGTTCAAGAAAGTGATTAAACAAACAGAATTACAACAATTAGCAACAAGAGCATACCCTAGGAAAAAGGTAAAATTCAATTTCCAGAGTTACCACAGTTAAAACCACTGCCCAGTTTAAAGAAAAAAATTATGAGACATACAAAAACATAAAATAAATAGCTATAGACCAGAGAAAGAATAAATAATAGAAACTGTTCTTGAAAAGCCCAGATGTTTGAATTACTATACAAAGACATTAAATCTGCATTTTAAAAAATAGGTTCAAAGAACTAAAACAAATCGTGCCTATAGAATTAGAATTATAAAAGAGAAAAAGAAAACAAATATAAATAATGGAGTTGAAAAGTATAATAATCAGACTGAAAGGGGCTCAAAGGCAGATTTGAACTAGCAGAAGAAAGAATCAGCAAATGAAAAGATAGGTCAATTGAGGTCATCCAGTCTGAGGAACTAAAACTAAAAAAGAATAGTAAAAAATGAACAAAGTCTCAGAGACACGTGAGACACCATCAAATATACCGACGTGTGCGTAATGGGAGTCCTAGAAAGAAAAAAAAGAGATAACAGTGCAGAAGGAATATTTAAAGAAATAATGGCAAAAAACCACTTCCTAAATATAACTTTTAAATGACTCTACATATCCAAGAAGCTCAATTATTTTCAGGTAGGACAAACACAAAGAGATCCACAGCTAGACACATCATAATGAAATTGTTGAAAGCCAAAGACAGAGTATTGAAAACATCAAGAGAAGTGACTCATAATGTACAAGGAATTGTTAATAGGACTAACAGCTAATAACTCATCAGAAACCCTGGAAGTGAGAAGGCAGTGGAATAACATATGTATGACGTGCTGAAAGAAAAAAAAATCTCAACTAAGTATTCTGTATCTGGGGGAGCCTGGGTGGCACAGCTGTTAAGCATCTGCCTTTGGCTCAGGGCGTGATCCTGGCGTTGTGGGATCGAGCCCCACATCAGGCTCTTCCACTCTGAGCCTGCTTCTTCCTCTCCCACTCCCCCTGCTTGTGTTCCCTCTCTCACTGGCTGTCTCTATCTCTGTCAAATAAATAAATAAAATTTAAAATAAAAAAAAGAATTCTATATCTGACAAAACTCTTGTTCAGAAATGAAGATGACACTGAACAAACTATGATAGAAGGAAACTCCCTCAATTCAATAAAGAGCATCTATGTAAAGCTCATAGCTAACATCATACTTAACAGTGAAAGATGGGATAATTTCTCCTTAAGATCAAGAATAAGAACAGGATGTCTGCTCTTGCCACTTTTATTCAACAATGCACTGGAGGTTCTAGCCAAAGAAATTAGGCAAGAATAAAAACTAAAAGGCATCTAGATTGGAAGAGAATAAGTTAAACTACCTCAATTTATAGATGACATGATCTTGATATAGAAAATCCTAAGGAATCCACTAAAGATAAAAATAAGAAACTATTAGAATTATAAATGAATTATTCAGCAAGGTTGCAGATCAATACACAATATTTAAGGTCAATATATAAAAATTGCTTATATTTCTATTCATTTGTAATGAACAATCTGGTAACACATTAGTAACATGATTCAATTTGTAAGAACATCAGAAAGGATAAAATACTTAGTAATAAATTTAAGAAGCATAAATAAATTGTATACCCTGAAAATATAAAATATTGTTGAAAAAAATTAAAAGAGATGTGCTGTGCATAATAAATGAGAAAATATCCCATGTTCATGGATTGAAAAACTCAACATTGTGAAGATGATAATACTTCCTAAACCGATCTGCAGATTCAACTCAATCCCTATCAGAATCACAGCCGACTTCTTTGTAGAAATTAGCAAACTGAATCTAAAATCCATATGGAGTCACAAGGGTACAGAATAGTCAAATCAATTCTAAAAAAGAAGAGTAAAATAGGAGAACTCACAATTCCTGATTTTATAACTTATTATAAAGCGACAGTAATCAAGAAAGTGTGGTGCTAGTGCAAGAATAGGCACTTAAATCAAAGGAAACTTGTAAAGTTCTTTCATATTCATTGTCTCATTTGGCACTCACAGTAAAATCATAAACGCACATGTGTACACAAATCTGTGCATACCACATTCATTTCAGTTCCAAGTGCAATTGGACACTCTCTGAAGCCACCCCTAACTTTACCAGCCAGAATTATTCTTCTACCCTCTGGGTTCCCATAACACTTTACACCCACCGTTTTATTTAATTACTGATAGCTGCTCATGGTCCGAGGACATGATTGCCTTACCTGTAGACCTGAAATGCTTACCAAAGAGGTCGATCTTGACTTGTTGAATTTTTAAATGAGCAAGACAGGGACAATAGTTCCTATCTATCATTTCCTTCAGGATGACATATGAACGCAATAGATTTTTAGGGGCAATGAAGGGGTGAAGAGAGAGCATTAAGGTGAAAAAGGAGAAGAGGTTTGAAGACAGACACTAGGCCGATGATGAATGAGAGAAGCCCAAGAGGAAAACGCTTTAGGGGAGACAAAAGGATGAGAGGAAGAGAGGAGAGAGAGTGGGATTGAAGGCCTGGAAGAGAACTAGCATTGGGACAGAAGATGCAAAAGCAAGTTCAATGGAAACTCTCAGACTAAGTAAGAGCCTCTGAATTGGTGCTGACCACCACGGCACCACACCCCTTAGGCTCTCAGAGTGTCTATCAATAGATTTCTTTTCTCTGGCTCTATGCCAGAGCATCTCCTGTGTGCCTTAGATCCTGTGTTGAGCAGAAATATACTGGCCCAAATGGCAGGGGAGGGATTTGAAACTAAGGGAGGAAAGGACACACAAAGGGAGGAGAATCCCTATCCCCAAAGGAGAAGAGGAAACAAAGACTATATAAAGCAAGGTCTTAGATTCAATTCTATATATTGAGGAAGGCTGAGCTGTGCAGGAAACATTGAATTGAGAAACTGTGAATCTGAGAAGGTGGCCTCAGGGAGGTAAGTCTGAGCCACATATTTTCAAGATGGAGAGGAGGTTATTAATATGAGGGACTGGATGGGGAATGGGTACAAGATAAGTAGACAGCTCTTAGCAACATTCAAGGAGAGGTGAAGGGTGAAGGGGAAGAGTAGACTAGGTCACCAGGGGGTATTGTGCTCTCCTGCAGAATGACACGGGGAAAGAGCAGTTTGAAGGGTCACTTTTTATAAAGGTCTTTTTTTATACAGGTGAGGATGGGAGATTAATGAGCAGGTGATCCTAGGCTTGTAAGGAGGATGGTAGGATCATAAATGGCACACAGGTGCTATCCTCTGACACTGAGAAACAATGGGGAAAATGTCATTCTACCGCAGTTGGGGGCCATTTGTAAAGGATAAAGTTCCTGGATGGAACAGTCAGGTAAAGGACTCAAAAACAGGTGGAAATAGGAATTCACTGGAAAAGAAGGAACACTCTTTCTGGTAATTTCCCCAAAGCTGAGAAAAGCAAGAACTAGAGGGCAAGAGAATGGGGCATAGAAGGAGTCGGAGGCTGAAAACAGGGGCTGCCAGAGAGAAAACTATAAGTGGAGCTCTTAGGGATAATCCCTAGTTTGGGGGTGCAGCAACATCAAGGGTGCCTGAATTGGAGTGAAAGCACGAGTCCCATGGCTGAGCAATAGGGAACTACTGTGAACAAAGGCTGCCTTGGAGGTTGTTATGTAGGAGGAGAACGAAACGGAACAGAATGGAAGCCAGAGAAGAAAGTTGACTCAGGGGCCGATGGAACCCAGGAAGGTGGGAGCACCTAGTGAAGGGTGCTCATGATGGGTGATGCTGGGGGCAGAACGGTGCAGCAAGTGGCACAGGCTACAGACTAGAAGAGGGTGTGGGAACCAAGGGATGGTGATTACAAATCCATGGTTTTTATGGCATGAGTGTGTGCCCATTACAGTGTGAACTTATGTGGCTGTGTGAGTGGAGACTTACCTGTTCTCTCATCTTTCTTAACATTAACCACATGTCAACTCCGTCCCAGACACGGTGAATAAGACAGCCCTGACCCTTACGGAGCTCATGACATATTGGGGTTGAAAAGATTTCAGTGTGGTAAGTGCTAGAGAGAGCTGGGTACTTGCAGGGGAACTGAGGTGCCTAGAGGAAGCACACAGCTCCACCTTGTGGGTTGAAGAAAGTCTTCCTGAATGAGATATATAAACCGGGTAGATAAAAGTGAGGATGGGGGTACAAGAAGCAGAATGTATGAAAGACCACGGAGAAAGAACAGATTCAGGACCAGCATTTGATCCAGTTTTGGCAGAGGAAGCAGGGAACATATCTGTGTGAATCTCTAGGGCAGAGGGAAATTATTATCTCTAATCACGTAAGTACTGTGCTCAAAACACGATTTAAATATGGAGACTGGCTTCGAGACTGGAAGGACTGCAGACTAGGTAGGGTGCAGTGTTCAGATAAGTGGATCTGAAGCCTGGAAAACAATGTAGATGACCAATTCAGATTTGGGAGGTATTAGCACACATGCACTAATGGAAGGCCAGGCTGTGGACCAGATAAGTCAGGGTGAGTGGGGCGAGGAGAAATTGCAGACAGCCCAGAGGAAGTATCAACAGTAAACCGTCCTGCTGGGACAGAGTAACCCTTGATGAGGATGGGAAAGGCCAGGAGACAAGAGAAGAACCAGTGGAGGGTAGAGAAATCAAAACCTAAAGTGGTGTTTATGGAAGGACTGACTTTGAAGGAAAGAGGAAAAAACAGTAAATAGTGGAGCAGGTTAGTGGAATAATATATTTTTATGATAGCTGTTGTTATTTTGTTTGTTTTCAAGGTTTTAAAGACTTGAATGTTTATAAATTCTAAAGATCCAAGAACCAAGATCGAAGAAATTAGGAGAAATTGAAGATATATAAGAGAGGAGTAACTGACGGAACAAAGTCCCTGAGGAGGTGGGAAAGAAAGAGGATTCGGAGAATAGATGGGAAATTATTCTTTTAAACATACGTTCATACTTACACACATTTACATATACACACACACACACACACACACGCAGGGATATGAGTATGTGTACGTTTATCCAGGTGGTTTAAGACGACACACACACAAAAGTAACTATGCGAGGGGCACCTGGGTGGCTCAGTCAGTTAAACGTCTGCCTTTGGCTCAGGTCATGATCCTGGGGTCCTGGGATCGAGCCCTGCATCGGGGTTCCTGCTCAGTGGGGGATCTGCTTCTCCCTCTCCCTCTCCCTCTGTGCTCTCTGTCTCTCTCTCAAATAAATCAATAAAATCTTAAAAAAAAAAAGTAACAATGAGAGGTGATGGATGTTAATTAACTTGATTGTGGCAATAATTTCACAACTGTATGCATATTCTAGATCACCACGTTGTATACCTTAAATTTTTTGTTTGCCAGTTATTCAAAAAATTAAATTAAAAATACAAACTACAGATTTATTTTGAGAAAGTCGGTATCTTCACAATCATCTGGGTCCTCTGACATGTGTACGTGGTGTAAATCTCCATCTACTTAGGTTCTAAAAAATCTCAGCCATATTTTGTAGTCCTCAGGATAGAGGCTTTGTGAATTTCAGTTACATTTATTTTTAAGTATGTGATTTTTTAACATATACTTTGTATGCTTTTATGTTTATATTATAAGGAAAATTTAAAATTTAATTTGCTGGTTGTTTGCTGCCAGTATAGAAAATTACAATTGATTTATAGTGTCTCTAAATAAATAAGTAAAATAACCTAAAGGAACTTTTTTATGCCTAGGTGAAGTAAAATATATTCCAGGTCTGATAAAGGAATCATTCATTGAAACACGGAAGAAACATTCACATGACTTTCTCTTAAGACTGGAGGAAATGAGAGCAGAATGGGTGCAGAGATAAGATAAATTTGTGAGAGCGGAATAATAATATGAGGAGTTGGCTCCCGGCAAAACTGAAGTCTGGGTTATACTGGAGGAAAGTTCTGTTAGGGCAAGAGGAACATGGACAGTGATAGAAGTTATATGTTCAGTGTGAGGATAAGCGGGTAGGACTGAGGGGTCAAGTGGCCGGAGGTAGTAAAGACTATTTGCATGGTCGTCGTTTTCTCTACATCCTGACCATGTGAGCTAACACTGGTTAGATTTAGCGGAAGTCTGGGGGCACCTGGGTGGCTCAGTCGTTAAGCGTCTGCCTTCAGCTCAGGGCATGATCCCGGGGTCCTGGGATCAAGCCCCGCATCGGGCTCCCTGCCCCTCTGGGAAGCCTGCTTCTTCCTCTCCCACTTCCCCTGCTTGTGTTCCCTCTCTCTCTGGCTGTCTCTCTCTCTGTGTCAAATAACTAAATAAAATCTTAAAAAAAAAAAAAAGATTTAGCGGAAGTCTGAGCATTTCCAGGGAGGATGCTGCAGAAACCAATTGAAACTGAGAAGCTACTGATTCTGGCAGAAGCGATAGACACATAGATTACATAGAAAGGTAAAAAGCTCTTGTCTCAGTGGCTCACAAACTTTAGCATGCATCAGAGTCAGCTGGTAGCCTTGCTGCCTCCTAGCCCTGTTTCTGATTCATTAGATCTGTGGTAGGGTCCAAGAATCTGCAAGTTCCCTGATGATGCTGATGATGCTGGTCTGAGGACCTCACCTCCTGAAACATTGTTCCACACCTTCCTTCTTCTTCTTGGCGACAGCAGCACACTTCAGAGACAGATGGGTGACACAAGAGGCACCACACCATTTAATAAGGCTTCCAAAGACAAAATTTAATGTAATAAACCAACAGGACAACAGTTATGCTCATTTTAAAGATCAGAAAACATTTTAATTAGAAGAGACAGTAAGTTGCCCAAAATCACGCAGTCCAGTTGGCAGAGCAGACGCAGAAGCAATTGCTCCTTGGCGCGGGACTGTAGCCCTCCTGTGCAGAGCTCATGACAGCTCACATGCCTACAGAGATTATGGAGATCGGCTTTGGTGTTCTAGCTATTCCTGTGCTTTTCAGAACCTGTGGCACTGTACTGGGTCTGGCAATGTTTTCGAGCCCTGTGAAAGTCCTAGAACTATACTGAAAGCCTCCGAACAAGAACACAGACCCTTTCTGTGGGTAGGGTCTATCATTGTGCACTTTGTGCAGACCCTGTGTGTCATTGTCTAGAGAGAATACGCCTGTGCCGAGCCCATCGTGGTTGTAGGACCTGGAAGTGCGTGCAGACCTTGTAGCTGTTTGCAAGCCTTTATGTGCACTCTGCTAGTGTATATGAAGTCTGAAGCTATGTGTCCGCTTTGGCACAGGTGAAGAAAATCATGGCCCTTTCATCTGCCAGCAGCACAGCTGCTGTAAACGACTCTGACACGCGTGTGGCAGGCTGCTTCCTCGTTGGCATCCCTGGGCTGGAACACCTGCACATCTGGCTCGCCATCCCCTTCTGTATGTAGCCGCCCTGGCAGGCAACAGCGTTTTAATTTGTGTCATCCTCTCCCAGCCAGGCCTGCACGAGCCCATGTACGTATTCCTGTCCATGTTGGCCAGCTCCGATATCTTGCTCTCCACTTCCACGATGCCCAAAGCACTGGCCAACTTCTGGCTAGGTTCTAGCCACATTTCTTTTGATGGCTGCCTCACCCAGATGTTCTTCATCCACTTCCTCTTTGTGGCTGACTCTGCTGTCCTGCTGGCCATGGCCTTTGACCGTTTTGTGGCCATCTGCTCCCCGCTGCGATATGCCACAATCCTCACGAGCACGGTCATTGGGAAGATAGTCGCTGCCACCCTGACCCGCAGCTTCCTCCTCATGTTTCCACCCATCTTTCTTCTCAAGCGCCTGCACTACTGCCGGATCAACGTCATCGCACACACTTTTTGTGGGCACATGGGCATTGCCCGTCTGTCCTGTTCTGATATCTCCATCAATGTCTGGTACGGGTTGGCAGCCGCTCTACTCTCCACAGGCCTGGACATCATCCTTATCACTGTTTCCTACATTCACATCCTCCGAGCTGTATTCCGCCTTCCTTCTCGAAATGCCCAGTCCAAGGCCCTGAGCACGTGTGGCTCCCATGTGTGTGTCATCCTCCTCTTCTCCGTCTTTGCCTACAGGTTTGGTGGGGGACGCATCCCACGCTATGTCCGCATCCTCCTGGCCAACCTCTGTGTGGTCATCCCACCTATGCTGAATCCCATTATTTATGGAGTTAGGACCAAGCAGATTTGGGAGGGGACTAAACAGATGTTTTCATATCTTGCCCAGGAATCTAAATAAGTGTTCTCGACTTGACCTCAGCTTAATCCCTTTCCATATCTATCAGTTGTTCCTGTATTCACGCTGTCCTCCTCTCTACATCTTTCAGATATCGCTGAGCTATTATCATCTATGTCCTGATTCATTTAAATACACACTTTACTCAAACCCACCTTTGATTTCTTTTTTAGAAATCTGCAGTAATACCCACCCCACTTTCTTCCATCTATTACTCAATACCTTCTGATAACCCACCATCTCAAGAAAAACTGATTAGGGGAAATGTGATAACTTATCTGAATCTACCATCCAAACAAGACTTTACTTAGCATTCACTTGCATTTTCTCCTTAACATGTGTATAAGAATAAGTATTATATATATTCCTATAATATATATAATATATGAAAATATATATCATGTAAGATATATACAGTGCTTGATATATAATAAATGCTTTGCAAATATAGCTTTATTTGTATTGTTGTTTTAAGCATTATTAATTAATAGCTCAACCAACTCAATTAATATCTCATTACCTATAATTAATAAAAAGTTGTCCCGAGACAAACCATAAGAGACTCTTAATCATAGGAAACAAACTGAGGGTTGCTGGAGGGGAGGGGGCTGGGGGCTTGGGTAATTGGGTGATGGGCATCAAGGAGAGCACATGATGTAATGAGCACTGGGTACTGTATAAGACTGATGAATCACTGAACTCTACCTCCAAAACTAATAATGCACTCTATGTTAATTAATCGAATTTTTAAAAAAGTAGTCCTGAGACCCAAGCAGATTGTGTAATCATACATGAATTTTATTTCTACCTAGAGGAATAGGAAAGAGAAAACAAGATTTAAAAAAGAATTAATCTAATATTTATAGTAACTGAATTCAATGAAAAGAAATTTTTAAATATAAAAATTAACCGTATTTAGAAATTGTTGTAGACATTGCTTTAAGTACACCTACTACAAAACAGAGAGACTCGATTGCTGTTTTGCAGACACACCAAGTTCATCTCCTCCTCAGGTCCTGTTAACTGTCAATCTGATGCCTGAAACTCCCTCTTCCTATATCTTTACATGACTCACTCCCTCCTTTCATTCAGTTTTCTGTTGATATGTTTCTTCCACAGAGACATCCCTAAAATCTTCCAATAATAAATACTTCCCTTTTTTCATGGCAAAACAACCAAAACCAAAGCCAAGCCCCCCCCCCAAAATAAAACACCATAAGCAAAATCAAAAGTCAATGTCAAACTGGGAAGAAATACTTTCAAATTATATTACAGATGAATGGTTAATTTTTTCTAATATATAAGGAGCTAATAAAATGTAGGAAAAAAAGATTACGAGTCTAATGAAAGAGGACAAAGTCAACTGGAATATGCTTAACTACTAATAAGAGAAAATGAAATTAAGACTATACCAAAGTACAATTTCTCACCTGTCAGATTGGCATAAATTAAAAGGATTAACATGGTGTCGGCAAAGATTTAAATAAACGAGCTCTTTCATACATGGCTCATGAATATAAAATTTAACAGAATTTTTGTGGAATTTGAAAATATCTTGACAAAATTCTCGTGCATTTATCCTTTGATCCAGCAACCACACAGGAAACTTCCTTTTAGACATAGCTTCACAGGTACAAAACAATATATGCACAAGTTTAGTATTTATGGCAAAATTTTTATAATACTAGCATAGTTGAAAAACTTAAATGGAGTCTTGGGGTGCCTGGATGGCACAGCGGTTAAGCATCTGCCTTCGGCCCAGGGCGTGATCCCGGCATTATGGGATCGAGCCCCACATCAGGCTTTTCCACTATGAGCCTGCTTCTTCCTCTCCCACTCCCCCTACTTGTGTTCCCTCTCTCGCTGGCTGTCTCTCTCTCTGTCAAAAAAAAAAAAAGAAAAGAAAAAGAAAAACTTAAATGGAGTCTGAATCCTGGGCCCCAATGCTTACTAGGAGTGGTACATTTCCCAAGTTCCACAAAGACTTTAAAGCCACACAGACTTGACTTAGAGAAAGTCACCATATTCAGTACATACTAGCCATTTGTCACTAGGCAGTGTATCGAATCTCTTTAAACTTCTTTTCCTTCTCTGTAAAATGTGGTAACACCCACTTCAGAGTTGTTTTGATTATTAAAGAGATTAGCCTGACATAATAAAATAAATGGTGTTTTAATGGACATTTTGTTGCTAGCAAATTTGTCAGTATTGGGGCGTCTGGGAACTCAGTCAGTTAAGCGTCCTGCTCTTGATTTTGGCTCAGGTCATGATCTCAGGGTTCTGTGTCAGGCTCCACGCTCAGCCGGGTTGCTGCTTTAAGATTCCCTCTCCCTCTGCTTGCCCACCGCCCCATCTCCCTCTCTCTAAAATAAATAAATAAATCTTTACTAAATAAATGTGTCACTATTATAAAATAGCTGGAGTACACTTCCTTTCAGGTATATTTGTGTGTGCATCTCTGGGAGAACTGTATTTCTATAGGTTAAATACCTAAAAGTGGAACAGTTAGATGATAGATTATGCATATTTAAAATTTTAATAAATTCTGTCATTTTTACTAATAAGAAGGCTTTTTTAAAAAGCCTTATTTGCATATTTTTGTTCATATCAATTATGTTTTGAATTAAAAAACCCTAGGGTATCTGTTCCATTTTAGTAAATTCTTGGTAACTCCTTTAGTAACTTTTGGTAATGTATTTTTTTTTTTTTTTGGTCCTTCACCCCTCAGTCTGAATAACCTTGAAATAACTGACAGCTTTCCAGGCCTTGAAAGAAACAGAATCTCACCAATCTGAATTAGGAAACAGTTGCTAATGAGTAACAAGGAAGGAGATAACCTGTGTCATCATCCTGGACCTTCTGACAGTAGTACCTGGAGCACCAACTGTGCCCCCAGCATCCAGAGAGGCTGCATCCTCAGAATCTGGGAGAAGCAAGAGTCAGCCAAGGAAAAAGCCAAACCTAAGCTACTGTCTACCACGTACTGGATCGGCTTCCAACCTAGAACACCTAGAACACTCTAGCCCTTTCTCCATCTGGCCATCCTGGCTGAAAACCGCAGGACACTGAAGCTGGGTCCTAGAGTGACACTTCACAAGAATTGTCAGGAAACATTGGCAAAGATTGGGAAATGGGAGAAAAAGATCACTGCTGCTCTTGGAGTGGAATTTTGGATGTTGTCTAACAGACTCCGGGAATTATCTGGTTTTATAAGGATGTACTACTGTGATTATCTTTGATTGACTGGGGTCTAGGCTATTTTGCAACCCTACAAATTGTAGAAAATGTTAACAAAGCAAATGTTTTCTGTCTGGCATTGCAAATGATTCCTGCTCAGGGCAAATGAAAGTAATTTTGTCTGCTGAGAACACAAATTTCTTGCCAACTGCTGGCTCCCTCAGAGTAACCCATAAATAATCTGTTGATAAAACAAGGCAAAGTTTAGTCTTAATACAAGAAGAGAGACAGGTCTTCAAAGGGAGAATGAAGAAGTTGAGATATTTACAAACATTTGGAGTTCTATTCAAGATGGGTCTTGCGATTCACCGGCTTAATTAAGACTGAGTTAAGGATAACAGTTTAAAATTGATGGAAACAGTAAGGTAAGAAGAATTTTGAGGTAAGGAGGCTTGAAAAGCCTTGAGGAGTAAACTCTATCTATTGAAGTTGATCACATATGAATGTATTTCTATGTTGAATAATAAACTTACCCCAAATTTTTACCTTCCTGGACAAGAGCCTCCTAAAATAGCAAAATCATGTTGGAATAGTATGTTTTTACTAGTGTAGAGAGTAAGTTATTTAGGATGTAGAATGTTTCCATACTCATTCCTTAAGTCATAGTCTTATTTAAACTGATTTTAATATCTTACTGGTTCCTTCTTTAATTAATGAATTAAATAAATCTTTGACATGTGTTTATCTTCTATTTGTATAAATGTTGTGGATTTTATCTCTGTTTTAAATCCTTTAATGAGAAAGTAGATGAGAGACTGGGAGAGTGGGAGGAGAAAAAAAAATATATGACATTAAAGACTCACATGAATTTAAAGTGAGGGGGTTGTGTGTGTGTGTGTGTGTGTGTGCATTTCTCCAACCATGGTCAGCTAACTGGATGAAGAAAAAGCAGCAAAGAGCCAAATATAAACAGGGTTGGTATTTTGCTAAGAACCCACAAAGAAGGTGGAAAGTGGCAAAGTCTTCGAATGAACATGTCAACGAGTGATTATAATAGTGGAATTTAAACTGGTAATATTGGAGAGTAGTGCAGACATGGAGGGGGTGCTGTGGACAGGGAATAGGTGTCAGAAACCAGCTTCATTATGGTGGGATTAAAGGAAATTATGGTGATGGCACCCAAAGAGAAAAAGTGAAAGGATTGAAGCCAAGGTCATAGAAAGGTTTTGTAATTATTGGTGACAACAGGGTGTGCAACATGACCATGGGAAGGAGAGACTGAGAAAGGATGAAAGACAAGCTTATTTTAGGAAAGGTAGTGAACAGAATGAAGGTCAGTATAAGCAAGGATCCTCTATGAATTGAATTATCAAGAATCACGATAAGAGAGTAATGGAGAGAGAGAGACAGAGACAAAGAGCCAGGGGTGAGACCAAGAATGTAAAGATAATATTCCAAAAAGTTCATAATACAGGGAATTTTACTGATAGATGACCGTGATCTTGGATTGTCCAGTGGAGGATTTCAAAAGTTTAAGATGGTTGGAATATGGAATCAAAACTAGGGCTATCCAGGGCCTTATGGTGATAAGAGTCTGAGCAATGACCTTGAATCATGAGCTTCTTGCATGTGACATAACAGGGATAAAATGCATAGTGACATTGTTCCTAATGGTCTCAAAGCAGTGAGTGGTGGTGAGTATCCCGGGGAGAGAGGTGTGACGTGTCGGTCCAGGAGAACTCATTGTTGGCTGCTCCAGCCTCTGGAGATGTGGAGGCTGGGGAAGGGCTGGTCTTCTCAGAGGCAGAGGATCGCTCTCTTGATTCCTGGGGCATCACTCCAACATTCCATGCCCATTCTGGACAAGATGGACTTCACCTATTCTCCATAAGGCAGTCAAGTTCTTGCAGGCTCCCTTCTGCCTTAAATGCACAATGACTCCAGGACCTCTTAGGTGCTTACAAAATATTTGAATCTTAAAAACAATATTCCTCATAATATAGAGGAAGGGTAAGTTGTAAAACAATTAATCAATACTTAACTGTCTATTAACCATACTGTTATGCTTCAATTCGACTCTCCTTGTTAATTATTTTGAATACGTGGGATGTGGGCATGTTTTTGTTTCAAATCATGGAGGAAAAATAAACATCCCTGAGGCCAAGACCTCAATATCACTGTCTACTGGCCTCTGGTGATATCCAAGCCCTTTGTATTTGCTGTTCTTCAAGATCCTATCACAGTTCTTCCTTGCTTGGGGCAGGCATTTCTTCCTCTTTCAATTTCCCCATTGGTGTTGCAGCATTCCTGACAAAAGTACATACTGAAAATGACTGGATGTACTTTGAATACCTCCCTATAGCAGACTTTTGGGCTCCTCCAGTCCCATCCCATTCTTTCCTCTTTCACCCCTCCCCCACCCCCAGAACTTTTCCTTGCTCTCTATCCCATTCTGCATAGGCAGGTATAGGTGAGTGAAGCCAGGTGCCCTTCACCCTCCCTACTGAGAGTTTCACCTCCCCTACCAGACTTCAGTGGTGGGCTGGTGTTGAGTGGAGAAATGGAGGGGATTTTGCAAGTTTAAAGTGTGATCCGAGCTTGGGGAGTGAGCACAGAAAAGCTGACCTTGGGCCATGAAGCAGCTGTGTAAAGGCCGTTGTCCCGCAGACCCTGATACAGAAAGCTAAATGGAAGAGGAGCCGCAGCACTGAAGCCCTGAATAAAGGGATCACGCCGTCAGATAAGTGAGATTGAAAGGCCAGCATCCGGCATTTCTCTTTCTGCTCCAGGAGATAAGCCCAGTTTCCTTCCTTCCTCCCTTCCTTCTTTTCTTCCTCCCTTCCTCCCTCCCTCTCTCTCTTCCTCCCTTCCTTTCTTCTTTTCTTTCTTTCCATTTAAATAAGAGCTTTATTGAGATGTAATTCACATACCACACAACTCACTTGTTTTGAGTGTATGATTCAGTATTTATTATGTTCATAAAGCTGTGTCCCTATCACCACCACCAGTTTTAGAGCAACCCCGTTACTCACCTCCCCCAACAAAACCAATATCCCTTTTTCTTCCATCCCTCCTCCCAGCCTGAGGCAACTGCTAAACTACTTTCTCTTTTTATAGATTTACCAATTCTGGACATTTTACGTAAGTGAAATCATATAATATGTGATCTTTTCTGACTGGTTTCTACTGTTTTCGGGGTCCATCCATGTTGTTGCATGTACCAGTGCTTCATTCCTTCGGACGGCTGAGTCATCTGCTGTGGCAGGGACATAGCACGTTTGCTTATCCATTTATAAGTTAATGGGTGTTAATGTAAGGACACAGGAATCTGGGAGAGTTACTAGTCCTGAGACTCCTATATTCTACACTCCCCACTGACTTCGAGATCTTGCCAAAGTTCTCTTAATATAGACATCTGTCGATTCCTGCTAATCGTGACTCCTTATTACCCAGATCAGTGACCGTATCTGCTAGCTTCTCCATATCGCTTCTCCTTTGCCCGATGGTTCTCACAAGGGCTCACAGCATACTTCACAAGACAAAGTGATTAACAGTCTCCACCCCGCCCCATCCATATACTCCTTTACTCCTCTCTAGGACACTTTGCACCACCTATGAGAGAAAAGGAAGCGTCCAGAAATCACAGAACACACCCGCTTCGAGAAAGGCTTAATACTGAGGTCGGAAAAGCAGGACCCGGGCTGACTATACTAGAAACCCAACAGGGACCATGAAAGATGCAAAATAAGATCTCTAGGGTTTAGAACCTCACCATCCTCCCAGGAGCTTAATGCAAAACTTGTCTTAGATTCTCCTTGTTTCTACCTCAAATATGCTGCGGTCGCACAGCCTGATCTTGCCACCTCAGCGGCTTGCTTTTTCAGTTACTTTATATTCTAACTCTGTTGCCTTCTTCTAGTTTCATCTGGACTGGTTTAATCATCTATTAGTTGACCTCCCTGGTTCCGCTTTGTGTACCTCTTGGCTGCCACCTTCCCCAGACACCAAAAGATCTACCCAGAATACGAATAGTTACACTTTCCATTGCCTATAAGATAATAAAATCCAACCCCCTCGGGGCGCCTGGGTGGCTCAGTCAGGTAAGCCTCTGCCTTGGCCTCAGGCCTTGAACCCAGGGTCCTGGGATCAATCCCCTGCATCCAGCTTCCTGCTCTGTGGGGAGTCTGCTTCTCCCTCTGCCCCTCACCCTGCTTTTTCTCTCTCTCAAATAAATAAATAAAATCTAAAAAACAAACAAACAAACCCATAAAAGACATTTATTGAATGGAAAGTAAACTATTGAATGGACACATTACAGGACAACACCTATTAGTACCTGACATGCCAGTTGATTTTGGACAAACAAATGTAATTTGAGTTTCTCAGGGTTTCTTTCGAAAGCAGATTTCCATCCTTCACTATTTTTTCTGTGATAAGCTGAATTTCAGGAGTAAAAACTGAATTGTCAAAGGCCTGTGAAGGGTGAGGGTGGGTGGATTGGGCTTGCATGAAGTTGGGGTTCAACACTGAGGGGAAATAAGAGTCCAGGAGATAAGAGAGATCAAGAAAAACTTGTTAAGAGAACTCAAACTGATTTGAAAGATAAAAAGACATTTTAAAAAGAGCAAAGCAGTGTGGCTTTTGACCTGGAATTTTGGAGTAGCTAGTCTCCTGAGAGAAATGCAAGTTGGAAAAGAAATGCAAATTGTATTGAATGGAATCAATTATCCACTATTTGATTTATTCATCCTCTCATTGAAAAAAGATTTTGACGAAAAGAGTTTTGAGCTAATTCCTGTGCTAGGTACTGTCTTTCCTTTGAATCTTCTTCAGAACTAGGCCTCAGACTTCTTGTAAAAAACTATTATTGAAGTATAGTTGACATACGATGTCATACTAGTTTGAGATGCACAACACAGTGATTCGACAGTTCGTTATATTACTCAGTGCTCACTACCATAAGACAGTCACCATCTGCCACCGTAGAAAGTTATTCCGTATTATTGACTGTATTCCGTATGCTGTACTTTTTCATTCTGTGACATTTATTTTGTAACTTCAAGTATGTAACTCTTAATTCCCTTTACCTATTTTGCATCCCCCTCCACCCCAGGCCTTCTTTAATATCGGGACTCCCTTGAGCTTTCTCCTTGGCCCTTTGCTCTGTTTCTTCAAGGTGCTTTCCCTGGAAAGATGTTCCTTTGGTGCTCCTTTGACTATCACTTCATATTTCTCTTCTTACTTCCATTCTTCATCTTTTACCGCACCTCTTCATGTCATCATTAAGACATGAGAGGAAGAAATCTGGACGTACATCTAGAGTTATGTATCCTTAATTCTCCCCTACACATTATCACTGATTTGCATGGAGAGAAAACAAATTATTTCACAGATCCATTCTCTTTTATCCGAACTCAAGAGCATCTAGTGAATTACGTTTTCCTCTGTACTAAAGCAATAGCTAGACATTTACTCTCCGTGGATTGAGGCATTTTGTTACTTGCAGACCTCTGTACCCTGCTCACTGCTGCCAGGTGCTCTCTTCTTATGTGACATTTACATATTCAGAACATGTCACTCCCCAGCTGCCCCCTGCCGTCACACACACACACACACATACACACACACCTGATTAAAACTCTTTAGTGGCTTGCCGGTGATGTTAAGATAATCTAGTGGGGAAAGAAAATGGTCCTGGGAACAACTGGATATCTACATGCAAAAGAATAAAATTGGACTTCTATTTCACACCATAAAAATTAACTCGAAATAGATCATAAACCTAAGTATGAGAGCTAAATCATAAAATTTTAAAAAATATATAGGAGTAAATCTTGATTACCTTGGATTTGGTAAAGCCTTCACAGATATGGCAACAAAAGTCTAAGTGACAAAAAAGAATGACTTCCAACAAAATTCAAAACTTGTTCTTCTAAAGGATGTGGTCAAGAAAATGAAGAGACGACCTCTAGCATGGGAGAAAATATTTACGAATCATAGACTTCATAAAGGACTTGCATCTAGAATATATAAAAGAACGCTTAATAATAAAATGACAACCCATTTAAAAAAAAATAGGCCAAGGAACAGAATAAACATTTCTCCAAAGAAGATATGAAAATAGTGTAAAGTGTAGGAAAAGATGTGTAACACCATTAGTCCTTTGGGAAATGCAAATTAAAATATCAATGACATACCACTTCACACTCACTAAGGTGACTGTAAAAGACATATGATAACAAATACTGGCAGAGATATGGAGACATTAGAACCCTTTACACTGCTGGTGGGAATGTAAAATGGTGCAGTCACTTTGGAAAACAGTCTGGAAGATTCTCAAGAGTAAATACATGATCTGGTAGTTTTATTCTTAGGTATATGCCCAAGGGAAAAAAAAAAAAAGGCTAGGTTAAAAAAAACCAACAACAAAATTAAAAAAAACTTGTACAAGAAAATTCATGTCACATTATACATAAAAGCCAAAAAACAAGCAATCCAAAATGTCTAAAACCTGATGAACGGGTAAACAAAATGTGGAAAAATCCTTGTTGCCCAGCCTTTCTGCCCTGACTTTTACCTGGACCCCTCCCTCCTTCCTGTAGGCCCTCCTTCCCCAATGCACTTTCCCAGACCAGGTCAGGCTCATCTTCTCAGTTCCCTTGGGCCAAAAGTTTGACCTTCCTTTTCGTCTCAAGAGTTACTGTGCCCCTGAAACCTTATAGTTACAGCTCTCAGGCTTCATAAACTTTGCATGTATTCACAAGGAGCTAAAGACCCATATATAGGATCTCTCATAGGGCACATAGGTCACATAGGTTAAAATCGCAGATATAATTTTTAAGTTAAATTTTAATGATGTTTTGGGGCACCTGGGTGGCACAGCGGTTAAGCGTCTGCCTTTGGCTCAGGGCGTGATCCTGGCGTTGTGGAATCGAGCCCCACATCAGGCTCCTCTGCTATAAGCCTGCTTCTTCCTCTCCCACTCCCCCTGCTTGTGTTCCCTCTCTCGCTGGCTGTCTCTATCTCTGTCAAATAAATAAATAAATAAAATCTTTAAAAAAATTTTTTTAATGATGTTTTTGCAAAACGTACCATTATGATGCGAAGCGGTTATCTTTACCTACTAGTATAAGTTTGGATATTTTTATTCAGACGTTTTAATCAACAGGTGTACCATCAGTGTTCCTGAACACTGACACGAGGTCAGAAAACTCAAGTGAAGATTTGCAAGCACCATCTCTGGCGTTCAGGTGGTCTCCAAGGCCCCGAACCTGCCGCGCACAGGTAAGCAGAACAGCGCCCCCGCTGGCAGGTGCGGCCCCGGCGACCACACACACCCCTGGAGTGCCGGCGGCGCGGCGCTGGACAGGCAGCCCTATCAGCAGCCCTGGCCTCCCTCGCCCCGCCTCTGGGCTCGGAGTCTCTCGGCTGGGGCGGAGGTGGCCGCAGCTGTGTGTCCACGGCTCGGATCCAGGCCCCGGAGTCCAGGTTAGTGAGCCACTCCGTTTTCTGGCCAGCCACCGCTGTCCGCGCTGGTACCGGGAGTTCGACCGGCCCTGCAGGCTGGGCTGCGGGTTCGCGGGCGGACAGGAGTGAGGGAGACCTCTGCGGTTTTGAGTTGACTCAACTTTGGCAAGGGAGCTCGGCAGGCCAGGCTACTCCTGGCTCGGGGCCCGGGGTGGTCTGTGCAAAGGGTCGTGACGGGGCCGCAGGAGGTAGGGAAAGCAGCCCTGAAAGTTTTGAGTTCGGGAATGCGTGCAAACCGTGGGACCGGCGTGGATTCCGAGGTCAGCATCCCCTCCCCCATCGCTGTCTCTGCCCCAGGAAGTGACACCGCTTATCCTCCACCCGGGAGGCCTTGATCTCTCCCCGGGGAGCTGGGGGGTGAGGCTTCCGCCCTCGCCCGACCTGCGGGTCTGTTGCAAGGCCGGGCCCTCGAGCCCCCGGTCCTCACAGTCTACTCAAAACTACTGGGGGAGTCTTGACTCCCTGGGGGCTGCTCATTCTATTCGGTAGGCCGGTCACAGGGAGACGTCTGCCCTTCTGTGACAGGCCACTTGCTGTCACTCCTGGCAGAGGTGAGAGGGCGATAAAAGATGCGGTCCCCCCCTTTCGGAGCTCATGATGTTGATCATTTTATTTTCATTTCTTTTTCATCCTCACTGCGAATGAGCTCGGTGAGATTAGGGACAATGTTAAGTAAGTTAATCAGTCGATTTAGAAATGGGTGGTGATCCTGTGTCCACATTCCGCCTCTGACACTGACCTCTTTGAGCTTCCGGTTTTTTCTCCCATCTGTAAAATGGGTCGAAGTAATACTTATACCCTAGAGTTTTGGTGAGAATTAAGTGGAGGGAGAGGTTTAAACACACAGGCGACTGCCTGACAAATAGTAAATTAAATCATTATTCTTGACAAAGTCAACGCTGAGCTTTTAAAAAACTGCAGTCAGAACAATTTTTGCAAGAATAGAGTGGGGAACAAAATGTTAAAATGCACTATGATGAAGAAGAAAGAATATGACTAACATCTAAACAAGTGAAAATAGAACAAGAGTATTAAAAATTTGGAATTACACGTGGAATATCACAATGCAGGGAAAAAAATAAGAACTGTCCATTTAAAAAAAAACCTTGGTTAATGGCATTATCTAAAACTCAGGGAGAAGAAAACTTGTGCAGGACAATATTTTAAGAATTTGCAAAGTTATTAAATTATACGTTTCTGAAATGCATGGGATAGAGATTCTTTTGAAGTACATTTTAAAAAGAATTTGAACCTTATTATGTTCCAATTCCAATATTTATCAAGTGCCCCCTGCTAGATAATCCATTCCAGATAATAGGTTAAAGTAGAATATAACCGTACACAAAGGTAAAAAATACATCTTATTTTTCCCTGAGCATAAGAAACCAAACTCACTTAATGCAATTTCCACCATTTAGGTTTCTGCTGCATTTTCAGTCGCCCTCCCAGCTGGGGGACAGCGCTGCCCATCTTCTAACTCATTCTGCTCCCCCAGCCGGGGCTAGCCTGTAGTATTCCCTGCCCAGACACTGACTTTTATTCTGAAGCTATTTTGATACTGAATTTTGAGCTTCCTTTCTATAGAATGCTTCCGATCTAACTATCTGCCTATCCTCTGAATCTTCCGCCTTACCCCCCCCAACCTCTTTCGAGCTATTTTGCCCCCCAAATGGCATCTGCCGGGCAAGGAAGTGCCTTTACGGAAGACAGGGCTTCTGACCCGTGGATGTGCATAGAGTCACCTGGAGACCTTTATTGACTTGCAGAAACTGAAGGGGCCAGGGTGAGGCTGAGATCCTGCATAAAGAGCTCCACTGGATGCCAATGCTGATAGCGGACCACCCGACATTCTTTCTCAGGCATCTGCTTCTGATTTAATAGTTCCACCTGGTCCTGAATTTGGCCTCTTTCATTTGCAGATTTGATCCACAGGGCTTTGGGATCTGCACTCTTCACACAGCCAGGCTGTCGTCTCTCAGTCACTGCTCTTGACACAGAACTTCCTGGGAGACTGAATTGACCTGCCTTGTCTCCTCTGGGCTGCGCTCGGCTGCTGCGGGTAGTCAAGGACCTGCTGGAATCTGGGCAAGGGCTACTCAAACATGCTAACTAATTTCTTCCTTTCTGCAGCCTCAATTTTATACCCTCTGACAAGAGACATTAACTCTTTTTTTTTAAGATTTTATTTATTTATTCAACAGAGAGATAGAGACAGTCAGCGAGAGAGAGAACACAAGCAGGGGAGTGGGAGAGGAAGAAGCAGGCTCATAGCAGAAGAGCCCGATGTGGGGCTCAATCCCATAACGCCGGGATCACGCCCTGAGCCGAAGGCAGATGCTTAACCGCTGTGCCACCCAGGTGCCCCAAGAGACATTAACTCTTACAGCATCTTTTCTGTTCAAAAATCTTTCACTGTCTTGAATATCTATAGTACTGCATTAGGGGAAAAGAAATATAGAAATATAATGGGGCCACATACATAATTTTAAATTTCCAGTGGCCTTATTAAATAGAAGAAACAGGTGAAATTGATTCGAATATATTTTATTCAACTCAGTGCATCAATAATATAAAATATTAAGATGTGTAATCAATATAAAAACTATTAGTGTTATATTTACGATTATTTTTTCTAACAAAATCTTTGAAATCTGGTGTGTATTTTATACTTAAAACATCTCATTTTTGACCAGCCACATTTCAAGTGTGCAAGTGGCTGCCATATTCTACAGCTCGGTTCTAATTTATGATTAGACAATCAGAAAGCCAAGCCTTCAACTTTTCTCAATATGTTTCTTCTTTGTTTTTGTCAGCTCTAATGAGTTACAATTTACATCTATTAAATCAATTGTAAAGCATACAATTCTGTGAGTTATGTATACAGTTGTGCAACCGCCAACACACAAGTTTATAAAGGGCATTTTCATCGCCCCCAAAAGTTCCTTGTGTCCTGTTGCAGTTAATCCCCTTCTCACAGCCCTGGGTTTGGCATCCACTAGTCTATTTCCAGATAGTATAGTTTTATTTTTTCTAGGATTTCATATAAATGGAATCATACAGTAACTTACCTTTGGTATCTAGCTTCTTTCCGTTTGTATCATGCTTTTGAGATTTATCTTGTTTTAAGTATCAGTTCCATTTTATTGTTTGCTAATATGCCATTGTATGGACATACCAAATCTCTTCATGTACCAGTTAATGGTTTTATGGATTATTTCCCCTTTTTGGCTGTTACTGCATTGCATTGCATCTGTAAAGCAGAAATGCCCCATGGCCTATCCTGTACATGAAGGTCACGACCGGGACCCCAGGGCTAGTGTGATCTCGGTGAGGCAGTGCATTTGTGAGTTGGCTCTTCTGTAATGTCCCAGACAAGACTCCAGCTAGGTAAGCAGAGCACGTGGCTTACAAGGAAAGTGATTAAATGCAGGAACACACTCACTCACTCTAAACTTACGGGGATACATACATAAGAAAAATGTCTTTAAAAAATTCTCATTGTGATTTAAGACAATGGTAATATAGTTTCACAACTGAAAACTTCTAATAATGAGAACAAAATAGTGTTTTTCAATGAGGGCATCTATCTGAATTCAGCACAAACAATAAAGTTAGAATAAGTTCTAGCATCTCTAGTTGCGTAGAGAAGCTTCTAGCTTTCTTAAGTGACCCTTGCCCCAGGCACATGGAAACAACTGCCTCAGGTCAGGCTTTTTCACATTGTCCTTACATGCCATCTCATTAAATCTTGTTATGAATTGAAATAGTGGATTTTTCTCCTAGGTCTGAAAGAAGTAAGAAGAAATGAAAAGGGGTAAGAAAGTGATTCATAAATTCTTACAACAGATACTTAAACCGATCTCTCTCTCTACCAGACTTTGGTCTGTCCCCAGTAAAAATATTAGGAGACCCTTTTCCTCCTGGTGGCAGGTAAGAGCACTGAAGGATCGGAGAGCAGTTCCAGCATTAATGTAGCCATGACTAGTTTTTATTGAGACTGTTCTCTGCATTGGCTCAGGTAATTATCACAACTATACTCCTAGGAGAGGAATTGATCTCAGCAATGAGAAACGAAAGATGGAGCCACAGCTCAGATCAGGAATCATTCCCGTGTTCTAACACTAGATCAGTAAATTCAGGATTTAGACCTGGGTCTACATTACTCTAGCACCAGTGCCCTCTTTTCTGCCCTAGACTGCCAGGGAGAAGGAAGCAGCCTAGGTCTGTGGGATGTGCTGCCAGGAATGAAGCAGAGTGGGGCTGGGGAGGGAGCCTACAGAATAGCTTAGCAAGAGTGTAGGATGCTTTTAAGTGCGAAGAACAGGGCTATCCTGAATCAGCGCAGTCATGTCATGACCTGAGTGCCCTTGCAGGTGGTATGGGTAGCATGAAGAAAACATTTCCTTTTAAGGACCCGATGGGTCACGGGTTAATAACCTGAGATTTGGAGCTACATAAAACTGGATCATAATCTTTACTTTGTCACTTACTCACTCTGAGACTTTTGGCAGTTAAATACCTTCTTAAGAAATTCACTTTTCATATTCTTAAATAGGTGTTATTAAACTTCCATGATAAAAGTATTGTGGGATTTGCTTATACAATGTCTGTAAAGAGTCCTAGCCCGTAAGAAGTGATCAGAAAATGGTATTGATGATGATTTTCTGCCTTCCTATTTACTGTTCTTGAAACAAATACCTTCATACCTCATTATCTCCCCATACCAGCTACAGAACCATGCTTGACTCTAGGCCTCTCCCAGGACACATCTTATGTGCAAGCTGAGGGCTTGGGAGAGCCCTGGACTGGAGGTCACTGGTAGCCTCCCCCTCTTCTTTTTCCCTTGCATTCACTTTGTTTTTTGAGATAGACATCTCTTGCCATAAACTTCACTCTTTAAAGGTATACAGTATTTTTTTGGTATAATCCCAAATATGTTCAACCAGCACCACTAATTCCAGAATATTTTCACCACCCCAAAGAGAAACCTCAAACCTATGAGCAGTTATTCCCATTCTTTCTCCCACCAGCCCCCAACAATTAATCCATTTTCCATGTCTAAGGTTTGGCTACTCTGGACATTTCATATAAATGGAATTCTGTAATATGTGATCTTTTGTGTCTGGCTTCATTCACTTGGCCTAATGTCAAGGTTCATCCATGCTCTAGCATGAACCAATACTTCATTCCTCCTTCCTCCCACTTTGACACTTCTATCCCATTCGTGATTCCAAAATACTTCCCTGAAATGCTATAAGACCTCTTTGTGCCAGCCATCCCACGGGCACACATCTTCCTGGGGTCCTACACTAGGATGCATGTGGCTTCCACCACCCCACCTTTCCCACCAGCACTCGGGTCCCCTAAGACTCTTGTCAAAGTCTATGACAGGCCGTGGTGAAATTTCTTCAAATAAGACCTTTCTCATTTCCACTCCCCTAAAGCACTGGGTCTGTGTTCGACTTTTACCACCTTTACAACCAGATGTGTGGTGAAAGTTCTGAGGTTGAGGGTGGAGCCTTGAACCAGGACTGTGGACATGTTAGATTCTGCCAACTCTGTGGCTTACAAGATGTTCAATTTGATAATGTCACTTAACGTCTCTATTGCTTTGTCAAAGGGCCCAAAGTACTCCTACTTATTCAGAGTTTTTATAAGGGGTGAGGAAAGCAGGGGACTGTGATTTCTAAACCACAGTTAGGTATAAAAAGTTTGTAAAAGAGACAGCCTGTGTTCTCCTTTATGATTTTGAGGGATTCCTGTCTTACTTCGAGGTCTTTCATCCGTTTGGAGTTTATCTTTGTGTATAGTGTGAGAGAATGGTCAGGTTTCATTCTTTTGCATGTAGCTGTCCAATTTTCCCAGCACAATTTATTGAAGAGACTGTCTTTTTTCCACTGGATGTTTTTTCCTGCTTTGTCAAAGATTAGTTGCCCAAAGAGCCAAGGGTCCATTTCTGGGTTCTCTATTCTGTTCCATTGGTCTATGTGTCTGTTTTTGTGCCCCTTTGGAAAGCAGTGTGGAGGTCCCTTAAAAAGCTAAAAATAGAGTTACCCTATGATCCAGCAATTGCACTATTGGGTATTTACCCCAAAGATACAGACGTAGTGAAGAGAAGGGCCATATGCACCCCAATGTTCACAGCAGCATTGTCCACAATAGCTAAATCGTGGAAGGAGCCGAGATGCCCTTCCAACAGACAAATGGATTAAGAAGTTGTGGTCCATATATACAATGGAATATTACTCAGCCATCAGAACGATTACCCAACATTTGCAGCAATACGGACGGACGGGACTGGAGGAGATTACGCTAAGTGAAATAAGTCAAGCAGAGAAAGACAGTTATCATACGGTTTCACTCATTTATGGAACATAAGAAATAGGAAGATTGGTAGGAGAAGGAAGGGAAGAATGAAGGGGGCAGTAAACAGAGGGGGTAATGAACCATGAGAGACTGTGGACTCTGAGAAACAAACTGAGGGCTTCAGAGGGGAGAGGGATGGGGGAATGGGATAGGCTGGTGATGGCTATAAAGAGGGCACGTATTGATTGGTGCACTGGGTGTTATACGCAAATAATGAATCGTGGAACATCACATCAAAAACTAAGGATGTACTGTATGGTGACTAACACAACATAATAAAAATTATTATTGTTTAAAAAAAGTGTTGTAAAAATNGGGGGGGGGGGGGGGGGGTGAGGAGGGCTCTGTGAGGGACAGAGCTGTTAGAAGGTACAAGTGTCTTCACAGTAAAATGATTCTCTTGGGAAAGCTCCTGACAAAGGAGGTTTTGGATTTTCATTCAAACTAATATAACACTGTATGTTAACTCTACTAGAATTAAAATTTAAAAAAAAATTGAGAACCTGTGTGTCGACACTATTTCTGAAGATACAGTGATGAACAAAAACGGTCTGATTTCTCGAGCTTATTTTCTAGTGGGAGGATTCAGGCAATAAATATATACATTAGGCGGTGATAAAAAGGAAAATCAAGCAGGTTAGTATATGGAGAGTGATTGTATGGGTGGCCATGCTGTAGTTAGGCTAGACAGAGCCAACTGTTCTGGTAAGGGAGCATGTAAAGAGAATGTGGAATGAAGTCACTGAGTCAGGCAGATATTAAGGTGAAGGGTCTTTCTTGAGACAGTCACAGCAAGTGCAAACATCCTGAGGCAGCAGTGTGTTTTGGTGCTTTCAACACTGAGGGTGTGTTTTGGTGGGTGAGAAAAGATCAAACAGATGGTGGCTCACTCAAGGCTACCCCTCTCACAGGCTTCAGTTGGTCCCTCCATCCAGTAGGAGTGAAGGAAAATCATAATCCTTGTTCTACTGAGGATTGATGTCTAATAAGAGCTGGGGGTGAACAACACGTTTGAAGCTTGAGTAAGAAGCCCCTGTGACCCCAGGTATCTGACCTGTTTGTCCGGGATACTCAGCATCCTTTTACTCGCACTCATTTCTTACCCTGATCCCCCCCCTTTTTTTTTTTTGCCCATCTACCCAGGATTCTATAAGCAAGAAGCACGTTAGAAATCCCAGCTGGGCAGGCAGGAGCCAGGACAGAAGCTACAATGACCTCAGCGGTCCTGGTGGACATACGAGATGAAGTGACCTGCCCCATCTGCCTGGAGCTCCTGACAGAGCCCCTGAGCATAGACTGTGGCCACAGCTTCTGCCAGGCTTGCATCTCCAGGAACAGCGCAGAATCGGTGACGGGCCAGGAAGGGGAAGGCAGCTGTCCTGTGTGCCAGACCAGCTACCAGCCTGGGGACCTGCGGCCGAATCGGCACCTGGCCAACATAGCGGAGAGGCTCAGAGAGGTGGTGTTGGGCCCCGGGATGCAGCTGAAGGCGGTTCTCTGTGCACACCATGGAGAGAAGCTCCGGCTCTTCTGCAAGGAAGATGGGCAGCTCATTTGCTGGCTTTGCGAGCGGTCTCAGGAGCACTGTGGTCACCACACGGTCCTTATGGAGGAGGTTGCCCACGAGTACCAGGTAGGATTCCAGACCGAGGGAAGGCCGGAGACTGTAGCTTTTCTTCATGCTGTAATCTAATTTCTTTGTAGTTTTCCCATTTACCTGGAGGATGAACCTAGAAAATGCCCCCTGCCCAAGAGTAGAGACTTTATCTCTTTCTTGCTGCTCGAGACCTGCTCCACATGAATAGATTGCTGTGGGGGTAACTAGCGGCTTGGTGGATCGAGAGTGGGTGACATGGTGGCAGTGAGAGGAAAGTCCTTCATGGGCAGCTACTTTGCCTAGGAGGGAAGAGAATCAGCCTGCGCCCACGGGCTTTTTATGTGTCCCCCCAGTGCATAAAAGATCCTCAGGCCTTCTCAGTTCTTCAGCCCCTGCAAGACAGGCTTCCGAGGTCAGCATAATCTCTTCCCCATTCACTCTGTTCTGGGCACAGAGACAAGTTAGTGCTTGACCCTGCTTGCCCTGATGTTTCTTTAAGGAGAAGTTCCAAGAGTCTCTGAGGAAGTTGAGGCAAGAGCAGCAGGAAGCTGAGAGACTGACTGCTGTTATCATAGGGAAGAGGACATCCTGGAAGGTAAGAGAGATTCCTGAAGGTGTCCTGGGGCAGCAATCTGGGGCAGGGCATGGGACTCTGGGTCTTATCTCTTCCCTGATTTGGCTGGAAGACCTCTTTGCCTAATCCTTCCCTGCAGCCCTTCCAAGCAAGGGCGTTGTTCATGGTGTGGGGATAGGGAAAGGGGAGTTAGAGAATGGATGTATCAAAAAGGAATTCAGGTTTTTAAAGACAGTTACGGTAGGAGAGGAACCATGGCCATTGGCAGCCCACAATTCCTGATTCCAGACCTTGTTCTACAGTTTCAAGCTCTGAAAGCTCCTGGAAAGAGGTCTCACATAGGCCAGTCATTTCCACCTGGGTCCTGAATTGGAAGGGGAGGCCAACGCAGAGGCGTGGGAGGCCAGGGAGGTGGCTTAGAATCTAGACCTCATCCAGGAGCCACAGTCTGTCTTGGAGGCCTAGATAAGATAGCCTGGGGCTCATGGTCTGGGAAGAGCTGAAGAGAGAGCAGAGGGAAAGAACAACTTCTGCAGGACTTCCTTCCCATCTTCGTTACTCCTTTCCCGGTGAGAGCTGGCTGTGCTGAGCCTGACTCTCCACGCCCCCACCCAAGACGGAGACTCTCAGCTCAGCAGACGAGCAGCCCTTTCTCTTGCATGTTCCTGAAGAATCAGATGGAACCCGAGAGACACAGGATCCAGACAGAGTTTAATAAGTTGAGAAGGATCCTGGACAAAGAGGAGCGGCGACAATTGAAAAAACTGGAGGAGGAAGAGAGGAAGGGGCTGAGCATTCTTGATGAGGCTGAGACTGAGCTGGTCCGGCAGAGCCAGTCACTGAGGGAGCTCATCTCAGATCTGGAGCTTCGATGTCAGGGGTCAGCAATGGAGCTGCTGCAGGTGAGGCGCGTGGAGGAAGCCCCAGGCTGAGAGTCCAGGCCAAGGGAGACTAACTTGCCTTCCCTTCTTACATGGGACTCATGATCTGGTAGGGGCAAGAAGAAGATTTCTTTGGCCCTGTTGTGCCTCTTGCCTATTAAACTGTGCGGAGGTCTTGGGTAAAGCATATGATAAAGTACAAATGCTAGGGGACGGTCTCATTTTTATTTATTAAATATAAAGGGTAGTCCAGAAGTTTATTTGATACTGTGAAGATCTGTTATATGCCCTGATGTTCGAGAGCCGCGTTTCTGAATCTCAGCACTATGGCTATTTTGAGCTGGAAATTCCTTGCCAGGAGGGGCTGCCAGGTACCGTGTACGGTGTTCAGCAGCCTCCCTGGCCTCCACCTGCTGGACGGGTGTCAGTATCGTCTCCCCTCGGCTGTGACAACCAAAAATCCTCCAGATATTGCCAGATGTCCCTGGCGGTACATAATCCCCTCTGCCCTGGTTGGGATTCACTGGCCGTTTGGCACCTTTTGTCTCTGAGGCTGTGTTGGGATTTGTTGGGTACTTTTCATTCCAGTTGAGTCACAGGGACACACACACCAAGCTCAGGTACTTGGAGATTCTGTTTGTCATCGCCGTTCCTCCTTTGCTTGCAGTCTCTTCTCTAGGGCAGAATCATTTAACATGCTGCAATCGAAGTTTGAACAGGTCTTTTTAAGGCACAAAGAAGACTGGGCTGTGGGGGGTGTGTGTGTCCGCGTGTGCGCTGGAAGGGTGCAAGCCGTCAAATCTGGAGAGATTTGATGCAGGAGCTTGAACCGAAGTTGAAATCTGAGCCGGTGTTTTTACGTAGAGTGAATACTGTGACTATAGTAGAGACAGGGTGTACTTTGTAACATTCTGGAACCTTCAGGCTGTTCCTTACTTTCTGGTTGTCCTCTTGCTTTCCTCTTGGTCTCCCTTTGCTGGTAGAACAATCACTTCCTTACTTATTCTTGGGCCCTAGTCTTGGGGTCGTGGAGTAACTACATTCCACCTGTTGGAGCTTTTCTCACGTGCTGCTTCTGATTCCCATCTTTGTTTTATTCTTCTTGCCCTTTTTCTTCAGCTTGGACATTGGGTTACCCTGAAGCTTCTCCCTGTACCCGTTCTAGCCCCTCCACAGATTCTTCGAGCTATAAAAATTTTTCCATAAGTGCAGAGGGATCATCAGTTTATATGGTTGGCTCAGGCCCCTGTCTGGACCCTCACACCTGTTCATTCGTATGACTGCCCAGTGGGTCTTTTAACTTGGGTGCTGTTTCACAGTCAGATTTTCTAGAGCTCGCCCAGCACAAACACCGTCTTCCTCCTCTTCCCCGTATCTGTGTGACCTTATCGCATGTTAAGATTGGATAGCCCATGCAAGTCTGCAGCTTTCAAGTTTCAGGGTGACCCTTGAGAATAAACTAACTCAAGAGAAGGAGCCGAGAAGTGGCACCCGGATTTCGCCATTTGAGTTCCTCAGTACAGCCATGCCTAAAGGCTCTAGTGCTTTCCATATTCAAGCCAGTTTGAGTTGTGTTTCTGTCAAATGCCACTGAAAATAGCCCCAACACAGAGGAAATAGTTATTCCTGTGTTACGTAGATCAAGCCGTTGGCCATTTCTTCGGTCATTGTGGTGCGTAGAGTAGAAGTTGGGGAGACCAAACGGGAGGCCATGAGGTAGTTCCGCTCCAGGGAGGCCGGCGGTGGCAGTGATGACAGGGAAAGCCGGTGGCTAAAAGAAGGGGACTGGCTTGGTCTGAGATGGGACATCAGGGCGGATATGAGGTAGTTTTTAGGATCATGCTTTGTTTAAATTCGGTGATGCAATGGGTGCTGACAGCACTGAAGAAGATTGAAGGTCAGAGACCTCACGGTTGCAGGAAAAGTAAGGGGTTTTTTGTTTTGTTTTGTTTTGTTTAATGTCTTAAGTCTGGTGCCTGTGGCTCATTTGCTGGCGAAATGAGAGCGATCTGAGCAGAAATACAGATTTGGGAATCGTGAACGTGTGTGTCGAGATCAAGAAAACTGGCTGAAGTCAGCAAGGGTAGCTTGAGGGTGAGAAGAGGTGAAGTTTGAGAAATAACCACTTTTAAGGCTTCTGTATCCTCAGTACCAGAATGTAGTCATCTCAAGGACAGAAATTATGACTTAATCATGTGGGATTTTCTAGTGCTAATAAATGATGTACATACATAACATTTTAAACGCAAACACACACACACACACTCTCTCTCTCTCTCTCTCTCTCTCTCTCCCTTTCTAGTCAAAATAAAGGTACTAATGAATGAGTTGAATCATTTCCCAACATCTCTATGTAGGGTCTCAGGGACAGTCTGCTTTGAGTTCTCACTCTACTTTGTGGACTCCATTGTGGGTCCATCTTTATTCCCATCATACCATGGGGTGGTGGGGATGGAATAAGGAACATGGATGAGGCCTGTTACTCCCTGACTTAACCTTTCTCTTTCCTTCCTAGGATGTGAGTGATGTCACGAAAAGGTATGTGTAGGAGAGAACACAGGGTGGTTCCCTTGGGTTGACAAAAGATTCCTGCACCCATAGAGTTATCTTGTGGTCAGTGGAAAAGGAAAAAAAGAAAAATGACAAGGCAGGGAAGTTTTAGGACTGTGATGTCTTGAGTTGCTCATCATGAGAATTTTTGGGTTCCCCACAACAAATGGAATTACCTAGTTTCTATGGTCAGAGAATTTGGGTGATTTGCGGGGGATGGCCACAAATTGGGCACAGTCAGTCCTGTCCTTAAGAATAAAATTTGCAGTATCATTAACTCTCCTAGTATCCCATAATGGGACCCCTTTGCCACAAAACTCTACCTGTTTCCAGCCCTGATTCTAGTAGCTTTTAGTATTTTATCAGAGGAAAATTCCCATCTGTCTTTCCCAAGGACCAAGAATGAGCGCCTGAGGCATTTGCCTTCAATTTCCCTTTCTCTCTTGGCTTTAGAAGAGTCCTGCCTTTCTACCTATTTCTCCTCAGACTTCCATTTTTCTCAATTCCAGTAAAAACATAGACACGAGGTCTTGAGTAGATTGGCTTTGGCCCTGGAACAAAACATGTTCTCTTCTCTATCCCATGCCCTAAAATCTCATCCATCAAGGTGATACCTGAGGTTGCCCACACACCTGGTACCTTTAAGCTCCTCACAGACACATGAGATATAGAGCCTGTTGTCTTTTCTTAAGTGCTCATTCTTGGTTTGGAGTCAACCAAGTGAACCTTTTTCCAACTGGCATGATATTCCCAGAGAGAGTGCCTCCGAAAACACTGTTCTGCAGGGTTTTCTCCCTAGGCCTCTGGTAGATTCTAAGGCCTAAACTCACTCTTCAGAAGGAAGCCCTTTACTCAATACTCTCGGAGCCCCAGCACCAGGTTCCTGGTGTTCTCCCTGTCAACACACATCTCCAGCCCCTTACAGTAGACCCTTCAGATGTCACTGACATTTAAGCATTTTATATCGTTTTTAGAAGTAGCAAGAGATTTCCCAGGCATTATTTTATTTAATTTAATATAATCTTAGAATGTAGAGCTAGAAGGGGAAATTATTGTATTTCACAAAACCAAACACACTAAAAGGAGTCTTTGAAGGGTTAGATCTTTATCAAAGTTTGCACAGATGGTGAGAAGCTAGTTTCTAATCCAGGTCTTCTGGTCCCGGCACTAGAGCTCTTTGCAGAATGATGCTAATTTTCTTCAGGAAAGAATGCTGAAGTTCTCCCAGGGGCCTGGCTGATGAGCGGGACAGGTGTTGGAGGAACCCAAGGGCGGCAGTGTAGGAGATTCATAAGGTCTGTTCTCTCTAGAAGTGAGTTCTGGACCCTGAAGAAGCCAGAGGCTCTCCCTACCAAGCTGAAGAGTGTGTTTCGAGTTCCAGATTTGAAAAGAATGCTGCGAGTGTTCAGAGGTGAGGAGATTCAGGGGACAGCTCTTGGATATGGAATTATTGTAGCATAAGCAATAAATAGATAGAGAGTTGGTGTTTGGGAATAGCGGTGCAGAGAGAGGTCAGAGAGGGAGGGACATACAATGCTGAAGAAGATGCAGTTCATATTTAAGGAGGAACAAGATGGCTGCCTCTCATCCTCATAGAATTCCCTACCTCGCCCCTCAGTCAGTAAGGGAGACACGGCAGACCTGACCTGTGTACAACATAATTGACTCTGTTTATCATTACAGAACTGACGGATGTCCAGAGCTACTGGGGTAAGTGGCAGCCATGGCTTCTTTGAGCTGACACGTCATTGTCCTTGCTCACATGCTCCTCCCCAGACATACCCACACACACTCTTAGCTGTGAGTTGTTAATACCATCCCTCCATCCCCCCACATAGTTCCAGTTCCTCCACTTCTGTGTTTCCTCTTCTCAATGTCTTAAGACCCATGTACCCATCCTCATCTGCTGGTGTTGTACCTTTTCCCACAGTGGACGTGACTCTGAATCCACACACGGCTAATTTAAATCTTGTCATGTCTAAAAACCGAAGACAGGTGAGATTTGTGGGTGCCAAGCTGTCTGGGTCTTACCTGGAAGAGCATTATGACTGTGGTATCCTGGGCTCTCAGCACTTCTCCTCTGGAAAACATTACTGGGAGGTGGATGTGGCAAAAAAGACCGACTGGATCCTGGGGGTGTGCAGTAATTCAGTGGAACCTACGTACTGTTTCAACCAGTTTACAGACAATCGAAAAGTTTACTCCAGATACCAACCTCAGAGTGGATACTGGGTGATTGGGCTACATCATAAACATGAATATAGAGCCTATGAGGAATCTTCCACTTCCTTGCTCCTCTCCATGATGGTGCCCCCTCGCCGTGTTGGGGTTTTCCTAGACTATGAGGCTGGCACTGTCTCCTTTTATAATGTCACAAACCATGGCTTTCCCATCTACACTTTCTCTAAATATTACTTTCCTACCACCCTTTCTCCATATTTTAATCCTTGCAGTTGTGTAGTCCCGATGACCCTGCGTCGCCCAAGCTCTTGAACATTTTGCTGTCTCCACCCTTTTCTGAGCAGGACCCTTATCTCTGAGATTCATCTGTACCTCAGTTTCTCCTTTCTGAACTTCCGTTTTCTCATGTTCTCACATCCTTCCTTTCAAACATTTATTCAGTGCCAAAATATACCCAGAGGTGATAGTGAACATCCCTGACTAATTAATTACAGATCTTGGGATGGGTGGGGGGTAGCTTTCAACATGTTACCATTAAGCATGATATTAATGGAGTTATTTTTGTTGTTGATTCATGGGAGCAAATTTAGGAAGTTCTTTTCTGTTAATTTGCTATAAGTTTTTGTACTGAATGGAAAATTAATTTCAACAGATACTGTCGGTTATTATTGAGACAATCCTGTGTCATTTTTATTCTGTCATTGGAGTACATGGATTTGTTTCCATTTTTAAATGCAATACAAAGTCCTGAAATAAATCAATATTCTTCATAGGCAGTATTGGATTTGTTTTTCCAAATACATTGTTTTGGTTTCATTTCCATCTCTGTTTATGAAAAAAAATTGACCTGTATTGTAACATTGTTGTCAGGTCTTATAAAATGGAATAAATAAGCAAAGAAATTACTGTACTTTTGTGTAAGTATATATAGGATTGAGTGCTGAAAACCATTATAATGTTAATTTTGGCAGCTTTAAATTCAAAGAAAGAAATTTTAACTTCAGTTTTCACTACAACCTTCATGGATTTAAAAATTTAAGGGTAGTAATTGAAAATTTAAAACAATCTCCCAAATTCATTGAAGTAGAAAAAGGGGAGACGAAAATGATCAATCCACTACAGATTTTTCTCCCAGAATGGGAGGAAAACGTACAAAGAAAATACAAAGCACATTTCAGAAGAGAATGACTTTTTCCAGCTTCACCCCCTTTCTTTATGCTCAAACAAGAACAGCTTGTGAATGAGCTGCTGTGACTTTGCTAGAGGTGTTAGGTGCTTTTGAGTCAGCTGCAAAAGAAATTAGAAGGTGGATGTGAGCATGGAAACAAATATCAAGGAGTCGACTAGAGCTGCTTTCCAGTATGGTAGCCAAGAGCTACCAGTGGCTGTTGAGTACTTCAGATGTGTCTAGTCTGAAGTGAAGTGTGCTTTATGTATAAAACGCACACCTGATTTTGAAGACTTAATTTTAAAAAATAATGTAAAATATCTGATAACTGTTCTATTATAGATTGCAATGATAATATTTTGCAGGATTAAATATATTTGCAGGGTTTGCTGGATTCAATATGTATTAACTTCACCAGTTTCACTTTACTTTTTAGACGTAGATACTAGAAAATTTAAAATTACTATGTGGCTTTTAATGTCTTTCTATTGGATAGCTCTTTCCGTAATGCAGTTTCGATCCCTACCAGGCCCCTAGTGTAGGGCCAATATGTTCATCTCTACACATATCCCCTACCCCTCTGAGGTATTTTTTGTAGAAGAAGGTAAGGGCAGAGAGAAGAAGATCTCAACATATCTAGAAATCTATGATGTGGAAGATCATAGAAAGGGATCATGGTCAGAGAAAATGATTCTGCCTAGTCTGGTCCCTGTCTTTAGCCCTCAGTCTGTTGGACACTTGATGTTCCTTCGTAGTTTGAGGAAATATTAACTAGTTCATCCTCAGGGCTCAGCTCTGGTGTCTGTGGGACGATGAAGTACAGGTTACAGTAAAAGTCCAGTACTGGTTTGCTCTAGGGCAGAATTCTACTTGGGAGATAAAATTTGTGGGAGACCAGAGGCCGAATGCACACTCTTGGTCCTGATTTACATTTCAGTTGGAAGAAATATAAAAGGAGATAGAGCAGACAAATGGTTGCCCACAGAGCTGGTGGGGTTCAAGGATGAGAGATATTAGAAAAGAATCTGCCTGAGTAATTACTCCCTTCCGCTTATTTTCTGTGTAAGAAGTTCCAGGTAAAAGGAGTTAGCCCAGCTGTCCTCTACCAGCGGAGGTGTTCAGTGAATGACCTTAGACAATAAGGAAAGACAAAGTACGTGCCGGGATTCTGCAAATGAGATCTGGGGAAGGTTGTCCAATGAGATTCGGAGGAATGAATTTGCAGCCCTGACTCTCCTGGGGGTCTGGGCAGAGGCCTACTGGCCTTGACATCTTGGGCTTAATGTGATAGACTAACGTGCTATGAAAAGTAAATGCAAAAACATAATGGATCAAATGCTAAAGAAAGTAATTCCTTATAAAAATCAAACATGCTGTGTGGCACTGTTCCATGTGGGTTTCATGCACCAAGCTTTCTTCCACCTGGGTCTCTGCCATCCCCCAAAGACAGTATTGTCCTAAGTATCGAGCCAGAAGAAGGGGGAAAAAAAAAAAAAAACCTTGGGAGTCAATTTCCTTCTTAAATTCCTCACTTATATATGGAATTCATAATTTCTGCTCACTTTCTATTGCTGAGAATAGCTATGGGGACACACCTAACTGCAAGGAAAATTGAAAACTGGCTAGCCATATGTAATTTCATACAATCAAATGTCGAAGGAAAATAACAGATTTTTGTGGAGATATAGTAGTCTGTTACATGGGATACAAGGAGTGCCTGGAACCTTAGGCAATTCCTCTTTCTCATTACAGAAGACCCAGGACCTTAGCTTTTTTTTCTAGAACTATGTATATTCCATCCTGTAGCCTAAAATTGAAAAAGAAAGGGGAAAAGATGAGATGTTTTGCTGTCATACACATAGGCATGGGCTAAGTAACAACCATCTTTTTAAATTAAAGGCCAAGCTAAGATCAAATGGTAAATAAGTTAAAGGAGACAGAACAAGAGGAATGGAACTGGTGGAGAGTGTATCAGGATTTTCAGGAGGTTGGGAGACAACCAAATCTGGAATATATGCTCTGATCTGATTGGAGGGACTCCTGAACAGATTGCAAATGGGTTCTGTCTCTTGTCACTTCCAGGAAAGACCTCTGCAGAGATTGAAGTACTAATGAGAGCTGAGCCCAGGGGGTTGGGCCTATGGACATATATAAAGACATGAAATATTCAAAAGGAACTAGAGGAAGAAACATGGATGGACAGAGTAATTTACTTAAGAAATAGATACTCATTTAGTTAATAATGAAGTTATAGGGGAAAAAACTACATGTTAAATAATTACAAGGAGTTGAATATCAATAAATTATTGAAATGTTTACTGAAAGAAAATAAGAGGTCAAACTTCCTCTGCCTTCCCTTAAGTTATTGATGTGATAATTCCATATCGTAAGAAGCAGAGCTTCTATTCACCAGTAACAGTAAAATGGTTGACAGGAAGACAAACTTGCAACATCAGTAAAACTTATAGAAGATAATACCAAGAGGTGTTCTTGAGATGAAAATGTCATGGCCTGAAGGTCTCAGGGGCAGCTATTACCCCAGGAAGCTCAGAAGTAGAGCCAGCTTTTTAATATCTCTCCCTCTGACCCACATACACAGGCCACATATTTATGGCTTTTCAAACCCGCACATCCCTTCCTCCACAATACCATCCCTAAATTAGGTTTGCACATGTGTTAGCTCCAATAAATGAATTGTTAGCATTAGTGTGCCAAATAGTCTTGTTTCCCCTTAATGGGAATTCATAAATTTTAATACCATTTTAAATAAGGACAAATAATTCAAACATCCATATATTTTTATAAAGGCCATATATGAAAGACCCACAGATAATATCATCCTTAATGGGGAAAAACACCTTTTCCCCTAAGGTCAGGAGCACAACAGGGACGTCCACTCTCACCACTGTTATTCAAAATAGTACTGGAAGTCCTAGCCTCAGCAATCATACAACAAAAAGAAATAAAAGGCATCCAAATCGGCAAAGAAGAAATCAAACTTTTACTCTTTGCAGATGACATGATGATCTATGTGGAAAACCCGAAAGACTCCACCAAAAAATTGCTAGAACTGATACAGGAATTCAGCACAGTGGCAGGATATAAAATCAGTGCACAGAGGTCTCTTGCATTTGTATACATCAATAACGAAGCAGCAGAAAGAGAAATCAAGGAATCCATCCCATTTATAATTGCACAAAAACCATAAGATACCTAGGAATAAACCTAAGCAAAGAGGTAAAGGATCTGTACTCTGAAAACTATGGAACACTTATGAAAGAAATTGAGGAAGACATAAAGAAATGGAAAAACACTCCATGCTCATGGATTGGAAGAAAAAATATTGTTAAAATGTCTATACTACCCAAAACAATATACACATTCAATGCAATCCCCATCAAAGTAGCACCAGCATTCTTCATAGAACTAGAACAAACCTAAAATTTGTATGGAACCGAAAAGCCAAGGTAATATTGAAATAGAAAACCAAAGCTGGAGGCATCCCAATTCCAGACTTCAAGCTGTTATTACAAATCTGTAATTATCAAGACAGCATGGTACTGGCCCAAAAACAGACACATAGATCAATAGAACAGAATAGGGAACCCAGAAACAAGACCCTCAACTCTGTGGGCAACTAATCTTCAACAAAGCAGGTAAGAATATCCAATGGAAAAAAAGACAGTCTCTTCAACAAATGGTGTTGGGGAAATGGGACCACCACATGCAGAAGAATGACACTGGACCTCTTTCTTATAGCATACAAAAAATAAATTCGAAGTGGATGAAAGACTCAAATATAGGCAGAAATCCATCAAAATCCTAGAGGAGAACACAACCTCTTCAAACTCAACTGCAGCAACTTCTTGCTAGTCGTATCTCAGGGGGCAAGAGAAACAAAAGCAAAAATGAACTATTGGGATTTCATTAGGATAAAAACTTTCGCACAGCAAAGGAAACAGTCAACACCACTGGAAATTGTAAGTGTTGGAGGAAGTGTAACCCCTGTGCCCTGCTGGTGGGAATGTAAAATGGTGCGGGTGTTATAAAAAACAGTATGGTGGTTCTTTAAAAAATTAATAACAGATTTACCATATGATTCAGCAAATCCACTCCGGGTATATATCCAAAAGAATTTAAAGCAGGGTCTCAAAGAGCTATTTGTATATCTCTGTTCACAGCAACATTATTAGTAATGGGCAAAAGGTGGAAGCAACCTAAGTGGTAATCAATGGACGAATGGATAGACCTTATGTGGTTGCAATATTGTAATTTATAAGAAATATATATATTTGGTCGCCCAGAGGCCCAAAACATACTCCTCACTATGTATTTGGTCTTCATTTGAGGTTCCTTTCCAGGCTCTTTCTAAAACCCTTGGAATTTCCTGTGATAAGGGCAATAAAGGTGTCTTTTGTTCTGTTAATAAAGGTGACATTAGGACACCTCCCAGGAGCAGCGGCTGGTTGCCAGGAGGACCAGTTTGTGATGGAAAGGTTGGAACTTTTAGTTAAGGAGGGGAGAAGGGCTGCAGGTTGAATCAGCCAGTAGCCATGACTTAGTCAATCCTGACTATGAATGAAGCCTCCATAAAAACCCGAAAAGACTGGGTCCTAATAGCTTTCCGGCTGGTGAACATGTGGAGATTTGGGCAGAGTCAGGGCACTCCGAGAGCGTGGTTGCTCCTCGCCCTGTCTCCATACCTCACTCTATGCATCTTTTCCATCTGGCTGTTGTTTTGATCCTTGAGCTGTTTCCCTGAGTTGTATGGGCCACCCTAGCGAATTAAAAGAACCCAAGGAGGAGGCTGTGCAAGTCAGAAGCCCAGGAAACAGCCTGGGGCTTGCACCTGGCATCTGAAATGGGGGCGGGTCAGTCTTCTAGGACTGAACACTTCCTCTGTGGAATCTGATGCTATCTGGGAAGGTAGTGTCAGACTTGACTTGAATTCTTGGACACCCTGGAGGTTGCCTAGAATTGCTTGGTGTTGTGTGGAGGACCTTCCGCATTAGAATGGGGTCTGGGAATGCTTAAATGAGTGGTATATACATATAATAGATTATTCAGCCTTCAAAAGGAAGGCAATTGTGACACAGGCTACAACATGGATGAATCTTGAGGACATTATGCTAAGTGAAATAAGTCACAAGACAAAGCGTGTATGATTCCACTTACATGAGACATTCAGAGTGGTCACACTGATAGAGACAAAGAGTAGAATGTTTGCCAGTGGCTGGAGGCAGGGGGGAAATTAGTAGTTGTTTTATGAGTATAGAGTTTTGGTTTTGCAAGATGAAAAGTTCTGGAGATTAGTTGCACAACAATGTGAACATGCTTAACACTACTGAACCAGTACACTTAAAAATGATCAAAATGTTAATTTCAATGATTATATATGTGTATATACGTATATACACAGACACACACATATATATATATATATTTCTTTCTTTTCTTTTTTCTTTTTTAAGAGAGGGAGAGAGAGCAGGGGGTGCAGGGTGAGGGTCTGAGGGAGAGAGAGAGAGAATCCCAAGCAAGCTCCATGCCCAGTGCAGAGCCCGATGCGGGATGTTATATATATTTGCCACAATTAAAAATTATTAAAAATGTAAAAATAATTATGAAATGGGTGGGTAAAATATGATTTTATCATAAATCAAAATATTTTGCATCCAGAAGATATGTTTGAAATATAATAACTATTATAAATCTCTGTAAAAGATATAGTTTGGTTATGAATGTAAAAAAATATATAAAAGAGCAAAGAAAAAATAGATCAAACCACACTAACAACAGCTGTCCTTTTCATGCATTTCCTTATTTCTTATTATTTTAAAGTGAAAATTTAATGATTTTATATGATTTAAAAAGAAAAATATTATGAGGATCCTAATGTAATCCCTAGTCTTTTAGACGATCTCATAGACTCTAGCAGAGCAATATATATGGAATTCTAAACCTACTGTTGATTGGACATGTTGGGGAGGAAGAATTTCCTCTAGCAGGACTAAGAATCAAATTGACATGAGACAGATTCACAGGACAAAATCAAACTTAATAGCAATAGCATAGATACAGGGAATCCGCGCAGGCATGGAAATCCAGACAGTGAGGTGACATGAAGGTTTATGAACAAAGGAGAAGGGTAAGGGTCTGAGGATACAAAGGAGAGAAAGACCATTAGCAAGATGAAAGCTGAAGTTTGGGACACAGAGGTTGCCCTTTATGCAGATAAGGTTCTTAGGTCAAGAGGAATCTCTGTTAATAGTTCTAGTACAAGCCGGCAGTTGAAGAGGACATAAAAAGCTTTTCCTGAATCTGCTGGGTTTTGGTTGCTTTTTACTCAAAATAATGTTCATGCAAAGTGGCCCATCTTGGGGCAGACTGCCTTTGTTCCCTACAGACACAACAGTAAATAACTAATTACAATGACGTGTGAGAAATGTTTTTTTAAAAGAGTGTACTCGGCTAAATTATATATGGGTAAATTATTAATGTCTGCAGAAGTCCGTATGTTTGTCATGGTAATATGTCCACTTGAAATTGTTAAGTGAGGAAAATGTGTTTCAGAACAGTGAACAGTATACAGTACATTTTTAAGGCAAATATGTATTTGGGTAGAACACATATAGCATAGAAAATATTTAGCAATATTTTCTGAAATGATAGTGTATATCTCTACTTTGAAAAAAAAGTGATTTTTATAAACACTTTGTTTTGATTGTATTGTCAAATTGTTCTACATTTACCTGCTTTACTAAAAAATATACTTTTTAAAAAGAGGAATGTGAACATGTTGTTTTCTCACCAAGACAGTATGATTTTAGGGGCGCCTGGGTGGCGCAGTTGTTAAGCGTCTGCCTTCGGCTCAGGGCGTGATCCCGGCGTTATGGGATCGAGCCCCACATCGGGCTCCTCTGCTGGGAGCCTGCTTCTTCCTCTCCCACTCGCCTCTCTTGTGTTCCCTCTCTTGCTGGCTGTCTCTCTCTGTCAAATAAATAAATAAATAAAATCTTAAAAAAAAAAAAAGAGTATGATTTTAAAATGCTTCGTTGGGAAGATGATTTATAACATTCTCTACGACACAGCTAAGATTTCAGATGGTTGAGATCTGAGTACAGGTTGACCCATCAGTCAAAGAAGGAGGATATTCCTGGCAGAAAAAACCAATGAGGATAAAGACGCAGAAGTAGCAGAAATGCATGGCGTGACTAAGGAGGGGTGAAGGATGAATTATGCATTGTGTCTGAGGAACAGTTACGAAAGATAAAATGAGAAATATTGCTGGAAAAGTAGCCTGCTGCAAAATGCCTAACTACCTGAGGTGGGAATTCTTGAGAAACTTCCCTATGAAATAAATAGTGAGAAGTTCCCAAATCCCATTCCCTGGCATCATCTGATACCAATCAAACTGAGGTCAAATATTTCTATCATTCAAATAAAGGTTATTCATTCAATCACATTTCATTCGATAAATATTGTGTGCCTACAGTATGCCAAGAACAGTTCAGGTTTATGCTATGATGAAACAGCTAAAGCAAAACCCTTTCCTTTATGTCAGCTGGGATGCTTCTGTTCTCTTCAGCGTGATCTCTCTCTACCTAGTCTCTCAGTCATTTATCTAGCCTCCATTTTTTAAATGGCTGCTGGCTTCCAAGAGGGCAAATGGAAGTTGCAAGGTCCATATGCCCTGGAATTCACAGATCATTTCAACCCTATGCTATTGGTCAAAAGAAGTCATAAGGCCATCCCAGATTCAAGGGGCTGGAGCACAGACTGCACCTCATGATGGCGGGAATTGGCTTATGTGTGCAGCAGAGGAAAGAATTATTGGCAGCCATTTTTGCAGAGTGGCCAGCCACAGTTGATAAACTCTCAGAGTGACAAATGGTCAAAAGCTTGACAACAGGGATGCCTGGGTGGCTCAGTCAGTTAAGCGTCTGCCTTCAGCTCAGGTCATGATCCCAGAGTCCTGGGATTGAGTCCCACATGGGGCTCCTCATTCAGCCAGGAGTCTGCTTCTCCCTCAGCCCACTGCTCCTTCTTGTGCTCTCTCTCTCCTTGACAAATAAATAAAATCTTAAAAACAAAACAAAACAAAAACAAACTCATCGTTATTCATGATTCTAAAATTTGCAACTTATTAAAATCCAGGAGATGAATATAACTTCAAACTAAGTCCTTTTATGAGGAGCAAAACTTTACAAATAGAAATCGTTGGTACATATTATTAATATTTATATTACCTTTAAAAATGAGTTAACATTCATTAAGTAGGACTCTAGCAAGGCTAGATTAGGTGGAAAAGGCTTTCCTATCAGAGAGAGAAGCAAGAGAGAAGATGATCAGGAGAAGGGAGGGAGACGGGAAATGGTTTTAGAGACCCAGCCCATTTGGGAAGAGGGTGAGGCTGGTGAAGACTGGCTCTGTCCCTAGAGCCCTAGCGTAAGTGCTCCCTCCAGGGTTCCACAAAAGAGGATAAACAGCCCAACTCCTGACCCACAAGCTGAATTTTATTATGGATCTCACGTCATCTGCTCCTGGAGACTCAGCCAAAGGCTGGTGAGTGAATTAGACATCCGGGGGTGGAGAGGTTTCCAGATCAAGGTGGGGTGGTGTTCTGTCCCCAACAGATCAGAGATGACAGGACTCTTGGAGGCTATTGATACATGTGGACAAAGTGGTAAAGACCAGAGGCGCAAATCTGATTGGTTCTAGCAGATATGGAAGGTGAGGACTGGGAGGGGAGCTGAGGATATACGGGCTGGATGGAAGTTTCTGAAGCGTGGCGAATCAGGACAAGCAATCCAATCAGTGGCAGATGCCCTAATAATTATAGACTAGAGATGAAAAAATAGAAAATGCATTTACTTAGACTACGGACTCCTCCTGGAAAACCATGAAAGGAGCACTGAGAATGGCAGCAAACTGGTCACCTGCCCCAAGCCAGATTTTGGAGGGGACTTTGGGGGAAGGAGCCAGGGCATCTCAGCAGGTATGAGAACTAGGAGCCTATTTTCCTTTCCAGAAAGAAAAATCAAGGCTCCAAGAGAGGGAGCTGGAGTGCAAGCATAAGATTTATCTTAGCCCCTGAGTTAAATATTTTAAGATACCCCTTCATCTAGTATCTTCAGAAACCCCGTGAAGAAGGTATTTTATTATTGCCTCCATTTCTTCTTCTTTCTGGTGAAAACAGGATTAGATATGGCTGTCTTCTCAGGAGGTGCCCTCTGAGCTACACCTGGAACATCTTCCTGAACCCATCTGCTTATATACCCACCACTCCCTCAATCCATAATCCCAGTTAGGATGGATGTCTGAAAAACAGCCCATGCTTCAGATAAGCTTGCTGAATGATTAAACTAATGAAGGAAGGAAGGTCTGCTAGGAAGCAAATGGTAAAATTACATGTTAGTTTCTATCAGAAAAATCTTCCAAATATCAAGGACTGCACACCCTTCCCCAGAAATAATCCCTTTTTTCCCTCCAACTTTCAGTCATTTCTTTTTATTTTTAACTTCTTTTTTAATTTGTAAGTGATCTCTACACCCAGCATGGGGCTCAAACCTACAGCCTCAAGATCAAAAGTAGAATGATCCACCAACTGAGCCAGGCTGGCACCCCAATGTCAGTCATGTCTAAGGTTAGCTCCCCAAGGTGTAAACACAAGGCACACAATCCCCGACTGTTACCTCTTAAAGTTCTCTTGATTGCCTTCACAGATGAGAAAAGTGTATGTGGTGACGTCAGAGAGATTGCAAACTCGTTCCATCAATTATTGTTGTGAAATTTGGCAAGTGATTCATATTCTTTGAGTCTCTCTTTAGGTGTGAAATGGAGACAATGAAAATATCCACTTACTAGAGTGGGGGTCTGCCCTCTACATGGAGAATATACAAAATGCCACATGCAACGTGGATACTACAATCCCTGGCATAAAAGAGTGATTGGTGTTTTAGTGTCATTCCTCTGTGACTGTTTTACATTCAGATCCATTCTATTCCTAGAACACAACTTACCTTTCAGCATCTAGTTTCTCAGTCAATTACTATCCTAATAAATCTTCGAGACAGGTGATGGCTGCCGCCCTGTGTAAAGGGTGAGGTCTAAGTATGAAGTTGTGATCGAGGCTCTTCACTGCCTGTGCACCCCTCCCTGCTTCTCAAACACTCCCTATGCACCTGTCACCCTACGTTTGTTTCACCCTAGAAATGTTTCACGAACATACTGTGCATTGATCAGTATATTCACCTTTTCTTATGGTGTCTCCCTTCTGATAAATTAGTCAATTTCAAGTATCTTTTACACTCTTCCTATTCACGCATAATGACTCTCTCTGTTTATGTATAATCCTCTGTTTGAAAGTGAAATACATACAATAATGTTCCTGACTTTGATTAGTTGGAGGTGAGTATAATTGGCTGTCACTCATTGAGGCCCAGACCATATCCTTCACCTTGCATATTTTCTATTTGCATTTTCTGTGAAAATGAAGAGAGTGAGATATGCCAAATCTCTAATATTCACAAAGAATTTTAGAATAATTTCTCTTCAGAATATATTAAAAAGAATATGTATTTTCTGGGCACCTGAGTGGCTCAGTTGGTTAAGCATCTGCCTTCGGCTCAGGTCATGATCTCACGGTCCTGGGATTGAGCCCAGGCTCCCTGCTCGGTGGGGAGTCTGCTTTTCCCTCTCTCTTTGCCCCTCCCCCTGCTCATGCTTACTCACTCTCTGTCTCTCAAATAAATAAATACAATCTTTTTTTTTTTTTTTGAAGAATGTGTATTTTCATCTCTTTGTCAACAGAAAGTAAGGTCCCAGGTCATCTGCTCCAGGCATGACTGCATTAAACCACACGGCTGTCAGCCACACGGTCTTCCGCTTACTGGGCATCCCCGGCCTTGAGGACCAGCACAGGTGGATTTCCATCCCCTTCTGCATTTCCTATGTCATCGCCCTGCTTGGGAACAGCCTGCTCATCTGCATTATCCTCACCAAGCGCAGCCTCCGTGAACCCATGTACCTCTTCCTCTGCATGCTGGCCGCGGCAGACGTTGTCCTCTCCACGTGCACAGTACCTCAGGCCTTGGCCATCTTCTGGTTCCATGCTGGGGAGATCTCCCTGGATCGCTGCATCACTCAGTTCTTCCTCATCCATTGCACCTTCATCTCTGAGTCAGGGGTCTTGGCTGGTGATGGCGTTTGACCGCTACATTGCCATATGCTACCCACTGAGATACACCACTATTCTTACACGTGCTCTGATCGGGAAAATCGGTGTGACTGTCTTTCTGAGAAGTTTTTGTACACTTTTCCCCATAATATTTCTTTTGAAAAGTTTGACTTTTTGCCACAATAATGTCATTCCACACACCTTTTGTGAACACATTGGCTTGGCCAAATATGCTTGTAATGACATTCGAGTGAACATCTGGTATGGATTTTCCATCCTAATAGTAACGGTGGTTTTAGATGTTGTGTTAATTTTTGTTTCCTATGTGCTGATTCTCAGTGCTGTCTTCCACATCCCTTCTCGAGATGCTCGCCACAAAGCTCTCGGCACATGTGGCTCCCACATCTGTGTCATTGTCCTCTTTTATGGGCCTGGAATCTTCACAATCCTTACTCAGCGGTTCGGACGCCACGTTCCTCCTCATACCCACATCTTGTTGGCTAATGTTTGCGTGCTTGCCCCACCTATGCTGAATCCTGTCATTTATGGGCTCAAGACCAAGCAAATCCGGGAGCAGGTGGTTCATGTGTTGTTTACAAAGCAGAAATTACTTTGGTTTAAGAACTGAGTTTTTGGAAACTCTAGCCATCTGTGAGGTGGTCTCTGGAAGTGGTGGGTGGGAGGGATCCACTGAAACACTCAGAAATGGCTCAGTGAGTTCTGCCTCTGGGGCAAGTTCACCAGGGAGGTTACAGGACTTACAGCTTTGTCATCAAAACAACCTGACACAGAGCCCCGTTGGACTGAGCAAGGCTGCTCCCACAAAGACCTTAGGACAGGATGCACTGATTTTCAGAAGTCATACATCCTTAAAGACTCTAGCATGATCTTTAGAAATAGATGAAGTGAGAGCAGTGCTCTGGCCTGGGATTTTGTTTGGCTCTTCCTCAGTGAGTTTCTCAAGCTCTGAGACATCTTGTGATGTCTCTAAACAATCATATACTCCTTAATGGCCTTCATTCTTGCTAATGACATTCTTAGAATCAGTGATTCCTAAGTTTTGTAGTTATTCCTATTACATTATAATTTATACCCTGTCAACATGCATGTCTGTAAGAAGAGAATGTAAATGAATCGTGTGTTTTCTGTTTGGCAGGACAACCCCTGAGGAGACTGAGGGAATGGAGACTGGTCCCTCCTGTGGTTTCTGGGGGTTGATGTGTGCTGGGGGGTGCTGAGGAAGGGAGTCCTCCAATCTCAATGTGATACCGTGTTCTTCAGGGATCCCCTCCTCAGTGAGGCATTCAAGGCCTTGAACGACCTGACTCCTGCCCTCCTTTACTGCAACGCTGCCCGTGTCACCTCTGAGACACCTGAGCATCGGACTCACCAGGCCATTAACACCTCACCTTTCCAAAACCATGCCACGCTTTCCACGTCCCTGCTCTGCGTTGGGATAACTTCCATCAGCTTGTGGAAAACTCCTATTCCTCCTTCCACACCCACTTCTCATCTCTCCTCCGTGACTCTCTCCAGCCACAGCTCCTCCCAGTGTACTCTTTAGTGTTACTTCCTCTCGGAGGAAGATAGTGTGTTGTCCAAGATTCTTTTTTAAATATATATTTAATTAAAAATTGATGTCCCTTGTAGAAAATATTAGAATTTATGAAAAGAGACAAACATGACATGGAACTCATAATCCCATAAGCGTACAGCCCCCATGCAATTTTATTGTTAAAATTTTGTCTCCTATGGTTATATATGTATATCTACCTACTCATATCTTTATCTGTATCTGTGTCTGTGTCTGTATTTTTTTCTCCATCTGTATTTATAGCTTGATCTACTCCTTTATCTGCCTGAAAAATACTTATATGATACAGATATACAATATTGATTGTACTATGTATATGGTCTGTAACTACTTTTCTTCTCTGGCAGTACTTGTAGACATTGTTTCTAATACATATGCACTTATATAACCAATTACTGTGCCTACAAGGTATTTTACTGCAGGGTTTTACTATATTTTATTTAACAAAACATTATTTTTTTAGGCCCTTTTTGCAAAGCATTTTGACTATACATTTACAAATTTAAGGCTCAATTCTATTTGCTGTTTAAGTACACAGTCCAGATATGTTTAGATAAATTACTTGTGGGTATTATCTTTTAATATAAAATGCAAATACTCAATGTAAGACAGCTGGAAAACAACAGAAGAAAATCCCTAGTCAGGAGAAAACCACTGGTAACATTTTGCTACGTTGCCTTACATTCATTGTTTTTTGCATATATTTTTTCAGACGTTTTAAATATTTTTGGACATTTGGAGTTTTCTGTTTTTAACTATATAAACAAGACTTCTCTGATCATAAATCCTGTGTTTCAATTTTTATTTTCAGGTTGGAGTCCTAGAAATGCTATTGCAGATTTTAATAGATTTTTTTTGGTGAATCCTATAAAAATGTACTCAGAAAGGATGCATGATATATCTCTCTGCACTAACAATGGAGTTAAATATTTTTCTTCAAATTTTTTTTGCCATTCAAAAGGACAAAAATATTATACTGCAATTTTTACTTGTATTTTTAACTGTTTTGAGGTTAAATATATATTAGATAGCCATATCTCATCTTACAAAGTAGTAATAACTACCATTTGTTAGTACTTATGTTCCAGCTCCCATGCTGAACATTTTATGTACATTACCTCACATCACTTTCACTCGCATTTCGTAAAATAGGTCTTACAGATGAGGAAATGGAAACTCTACAAGGAAAAGATCAGAGTCAAAAACAAATCTGTTTCTTTTTTATTTGTCAAGTTTGTGCTCTTAACTACTAAATCACCTGGATGATTTTAGCTGTCTTTGCTTTTGCCCATTCAACTCTTAAAAACTCTGTTGTACTTATCGCTTTTCATGATTTTTAAAAAGTATCATAATAATATATGTAAAAATTCTCAATACTTAAATTAATATTAAATTTATTAAATACTTAAATTAATACTAAAATTCTCATATTTAAGTATTTATCCAGTATGTTTGCTTTTTATTTTTAACATCTTTATAAACTGATTTAAGTATTTAACGTTTTTATGTATATTAATAACTATGTGTATGTAGCTTCTGTCTTTTCCTATTGCTTAATCATAGAAAGTTCACTGTAAGCTAGGAGTTGAGTACTTTTCACATACATTTCTCTGTTTTCACTTTCTCATGTCTAAATTAGGATTATTTTATAAACATTACAGAGTTCTTGCCAGGATTAAATGATATACTATATGTAATGTGTTTAGAATGGCATCAAGCCTGTAGTGTTATATATATTTGCTATTATAATTATTACTTTTTTTCATTTGTCTTCAGATATCTTTTTTCACATTTAACACATGCAAAACATCTTTTAATTTTGAAATAATTTATAATACATATATTATGGGAAGGTGCAAAATAACTGTGTACTGGAAGGTTATGGTTTTCTTTCCGCCAGTTTCCCCCTATGGTAACATCCTGTGTAACTATAATACAATTATCAAAACTGTAAGGTTGACATTGGTACAAAACCATAGAACTCACTAGGTTTCATGAGTTTTACATGCACTACTTGCATGTGTGTGCTTGTGTCTCTGTGTGTCTAGTTCTTTGTGTGTGCGTGTGTGTATAGTTCTAAACAATTATATGACATTATAGATTCACACAACCTCCACCACAATTAAGAAGCAGAATTGTTCAATCACTATCCATAATATCCTTTTCACCCACACCCTTCTCCCTCCATACCTAGCCCCCGGCAACCGTTGATTTGTCCTCCATCTGTACAATTTTGTTATTTCATGAATGTTATGTAAATGGAATCCCACAACACATAACCTTTTAGAGACTGGGTTTATTTTATTCACCAAGTGCCGTGGTGCTGGCTCTGCCCGCCGCGATCCCTTACGCACCTTGCCAAGTCTTGAGTCTCTGAATTGACCCCCAGTCTAAGCTTCCAGTCGTTCCTGGCTGTACAGTTTGTGTGAGGGGTAATTGTCATATGGATGTGAAAAAAGGCATGTGTCAGTGTGAAACAGCTCATTCCTGGTGACTTATTTATCTAAATCTGTAACTCGCCATTGATTGATTTTATCCTGGCTTCTGTTCTTTATGATTTGAAAGAATCATTTTTAGAATGCAGGTTAGTGTACTTTAAACATGGTTACCTGGGTTTTATTTAAAGAAATAGAGAAAATTGATTTAAAAATCACAGATAATTCTAAAATTTCATCTAATTGTAAAGAATTCATCACTTTAAAAAAAAACCCCAAAACCTTTATTCTAAAACCACAACTTTATTCTCATCTTATTCCTTGCTGCCTTTTTAAGCAAATCAGCTTGCTTAAAAATAGTTCAATATTATTAATAGTTAAGTAGTAGTTAAAAATTGATTTGATATTCTTTTTCTAGGTGTAGAATTAAAACAAATAAACAAACAAAAAACAAAACATTGTCCTGTTTGGTGTTCTCTGAGTTTCTTAGATCTTGGATTTGGTGTTTGTTGTTATTTTTTGGAAAATTCTTGGCCATTTTTCCTTCAAATATTTCTTGTGGTCCTGCTTCATTCTCTCTTTTCTCCTTCTAGTATTCCAATTATACATATGTTCCATATTAAGAGATTGCCCCACAATTCTTGGGTATTTTCTTTTTTTTTCCCCCTTATCATTCCTTTTTCTCTTGCATTTCATTTTATTATGGGGAACTCTTTGGGCATATTTCATAATGGTTCTTTAACCTCCCTTCTGCCAGAGAAAAGAGAGGAATTTTTTCCCCCCTTGGCTCTTTACTAGAAGACCCAACTTGGTTTTCTTGGAAATAAATTCCAGGACTGTGTGAGGTGGTCCCCAAAGGCGGTTTCTCTCAGGAATTTCTCACTCTCCAGCAATCCGTAGCCAGCCTCCTGCAATTCCTTAGAATTACCATTTTTAATGCACCTGTTAGTTTATGTTTTCGGGCAACTTCTCTAGGTAAGCAGATGGAGGCTGTTATTCTCCGTGCTAACCTATCATCTGTCTCTAGTTTCTAGGGTGGTGCTTATCTTGTGGCCTCAAGTCTCTGTTGCATCCCAAAAAATCATGGATGTTCAGTTTGTTCAGCTTTTTCTTTCTTTACATTTTTTTTTAAATTGGAGTGTAGTTGACGCATACTGTTACATTAGTTTCGGGTGCACAACATAGTGATTGCACAAGTCTATATGTTACGTTGCATTCCCAAGTGCTGCAATAAACATAAGGGTGCATGTATCTTTCTGACAGTATTTTCATTTTCTTTGGGTAAATACCCAGTAGTGGAATTGTGGGGTCATAGGGTAGTTCTATTTTTCACTTTTTGAGGAAACTCCATACTGTTTTCCAGAATGGCTGCACCAGTTTGCATTCCCACCAACAGTGCAGGAGGGTTCCTTTTTCTTCACATCCTCACCAACGCATTGTTTTTTATCTTCTTGATTTTAGTCATTCTGCTCAGCGTTTTTCTTACTGTGAAGTTAGAAGTAATGGCTTTCATGTTCTTTACGTGTTGGAACTAAAACTGCAAGTCTCTGATATTCTTTCTTTCTTTTTTTTAAAATTTTGCAGTAATTTAATTATTTTTTTTAAATGTTTTTTTTTTTTTAATTATATTATGTTAGTCACCATACAGTACATCCCTGGTTTCTGATGTAAAGTTCGATGATTCATTAGTTGCGTATAACACCCAGTGCTCCATGCAATACGTGCCCTCCTTACTACCCATCACCAGTCTATCTTTTCTAATTAGCAGTAATTCTCTTTCACTAGAAACTCTTACCCTCTTTGCCCAGCCCAGTGTGCAGTTTTCAGCTTGCTTGTTCACATTATGACTGACAGTAACAGAGGCGGGCTCCGGAGCGCTGCTGGGACGCCCTCAGCAGTGGGGTAAGTGGGTCAGTGTTGCTTTCCTCCCAGTAAGTCTCACCCTCCGGTCAGGAATGAGGTAAGGCCTGTTCTGTGTCTCCAGCGAGAGAGGTCAAATGGTGTCTCCATACTTGGTAATATCCCAGGTCTTCTGGCATTTTCACTGCCGATTATCCCTTACCAACTTCTGCCCTGAAACAAATAAAAGTAAGGAGCTGCTTGACCAAGTCGTTTTTGCTCTGGGCCCTGCCTTGTCAGGAATTTTTCAGTCCCCCAGCTCCCGGTGACCTTTGGTGAGGGAGGGATTATGGAATCAGACACATCCAATCTCTCTGTGCGTAGACACAACCCTTATCTCCAGCACTCGTCCATGGAGACGGACGGAAATCAGCTTGGATCTATTTTCCTTTAGACCCCAGCATACCAGTCAGTTTATTACTACAGTGCGGCTCTGGCTCTTGAATTATTGACAGATAACTCTCCAGGGATATTCAGGTCTTTCATTCTCTGAAGCTCCCAATCCCCCAGTTCAAGATGAGAAAGTGGTTACAGAGAAAAAAAAAGACTTGAAATAGCAAAGGCGAACAGAAAGATCTGCAAGCTAAGGGTAATGATCTTTTGCACAGAACCCCCGGCCCTAGAAATGGCGCCCTCTGCTGACAAGACCGTGAAGCCTGTGAGCTGCTTCCAATTTTTCCGTTTTCAAAGACCAGAGAAAGGCTCTGAATTGAAAGTAAAAAAAAAAAATCCTGTGGGTGCCAAGTGTGGATTCTCACCACCCAGGAATTAGTTCTAGGACTTTCTCCTTCTCATCATCTCTGAAAGTGGATATGGCAGTAATGCCATCTGGTTTTTCTGGGGCCTTAGGACGATGCTGGGCCATAATTAGAGATGACATGTCCACCATGAAAGTTTGGGGGGCTCAGGAAAATCCCAGGGCATAAGGAGCCTTCAGTCTGCAGGACTGTCCATGGACAGTGAGCAAGCAGCAGTAACTAGAGCCATCACCAGAGGGCGATCGGAAGTTTCTCAACCCTGGGAACCTGAGATACTCCCTGGAATAGACCAGGATTTGTGCTCATTTGTGTGAAATTCTAACGCTCTTCCCTTTAGTCTGAGGACGATGCTGGGTGATCTCTTGATCCTGCCTCCACCCCAGATCTGTTTCGTTTTTGTTAATCTCAGGACCCTCAACCTTTACCCCCTGCAGGGCCTCTCCCAGGCTGTGCCCCTACCCAGTGCGGGTGGCTCATCTCCTCTCCCCAGGGTGGGAGGAGAATAATTGCTTTTCTCCTAAGGGTCGCTTTGCCACTGAGACCCTACAGGCAAAGTACTATTTCCTAAGTGCTCTAAGTTATTCTTGGGAATACTGGAGACTTAAGAACAAAGGTCCTAATTGTCTTCAAGTTGTTTGGTGCTTGGGGGGCACCTCATGGTCCATAAGTAAGTGTTAATTACCTTTCTCCCAGAAATGCAATTATGCCAAGTGGTCATCTTTAACACACTCTAACGACTTTAGAATGTTTATATTTAATGTGGGGTATGAGTGCATTGTTATTGTGCTGTAGGAAAGCAAAGAGATCATGCCTTGCAGGTGGCATCTGTGGCCCCTCACAGGTTCTCAGAGGCCTCAGATTTTCCTCTTCATTCAGTGACCATGCCACTTGGCACTGATGAGTACAAAAGGTTTGACGTGTCTCTTCTACGGACTGATGGGCTGCAGCTGTATCCACGGCGCTTGGGGTCTGAGAGCCTGTGAGTCTGCCCTGGGCTGTGCTCGTCTGCCCGAGAGCACTGTCCTTCCTCCTGCTCCAGCCCTTCTGAGTCATTCACTCCTTTGGCCGGTGTCACAAGTGGAGGCAGCTACTGCAGCACCCAGTCTTCTGCAGAGCTGGGCCAATGATTTCAGTTTTGGGGAGCCGCCCCAGCCTCCTCCTGTCCCCAAACTGCCATCTTCCCTCATACAGGGAAATTTGTTTGTTGAAGGAATATACTAGCATATAAAATACATGACACTAAATTTCAGGAGAAAGAATTAGGTGATCCTTTTACACAAACAAACAAGTCAAAAAGGTAGCACAAACTAATGAAATTGAGACTGGAAGTAGTTCATTACAGATAATTAAAAATAGTCAAAAGAATTACACGAGTCTATGCTCATAAGCTTTAGAATTCTGGGAAAACAAAAAAGTCCAATATTCAAAAAACAACCAGAAAAGCTTCACAATGAAATAAAAACTACAAGATGTACACAATTACCTTTATGTGCAGAGGGAATTATGCATACTGATGCATTTGCAGAGACCCAGGGTTCAGAGTTTCTTCCGCAAGTGGAGGCTCCCAGAGCAGAGAGCCCTGCTGGGCCCTGCGTGGGAGAGTGTGGGTACCATGGGGATGATGGGAGTTAAGTCAGGGAATCTGGGAAAGCTGACACTTTACTCCCACAGGGGGACGTATGTAGTTGTCATCCTCCTCCAGACAACTCCGTAACTCTCTCCTGGCCTGTGGAAATGAGTCTTGGTGATGTGACGCTTGTCCTCCTCTTGCAGCCTCTCTTCTGTTTATCTAGAGCTCCAAGTACAGTCCCATGGAACTATTTGCAGATTCCTGAATACACCAGACTTGCTTATCCTTCCTTCCAGGCCACTTCTGTCTCCTGGAAGCATAGCTCAGCTGACAGTGACATGCCAGAGAAACTCCTGATCCCCTAAGAGGAGTTTCCAAAAAATGCCATTTTTTCCTATCTTTAATATATTACATGTTGATAGATGGTTGTTAAGGAAATAATAAAAAAAAAAGGCAAAGTCATAGCATGGTTGCAAGCCCATTGAATTCATAGAGAAATCAGGTATAAGAAAAACAGAGGGGAAAAAAACCCCAAGTGAATAACATTAGTGATGAAAATTGGGTGTTACGCAGAAGTGATGGACAGTGCTGAGGTAATTTACACACCCAAACTAATGATTTACACGCCTAAATTAACAAATCTGTCTAGTGATTTGTTATCTGAATGTTGTAAATTATCAATATTGACTTAAGGATAACCAAGCTTCAATGCGTACTTATTGACTCCTTAAAAGTGGTCAGAACAGATATCTAAATGTAATAGATACAGATATTTCAGTGGGAAAGTTGTTAAAACTTCAAAGAATTTTTTAATTGTCTTTCGGCTTGGGGCTTGCCCTTGGGCCCCAAGCATGAGTCAGATAATGAGGGAGGACAGAAAGAGCGGTACCTTGGAAAGCAATTCCAGAGGTGGAACTTTTTAGGTCACGTGCTCTCCAGGAACTTAGGAGACTAGGACTTCCTTGCTGAATACACACAGAAAGTTAATTCATCCATGTATTCTCTTCATGGGCTCTTCATGGAGGCACAATGTGCTGGGGTCATCCTGACCATCCCATGACCAGAAAGGGCGGTGACTCCTGATAGGGACACCCCTGTTCAAGACGACTTCCTATCAGGTGTGGTGTCAAGGTTATCTCAATTTCAAAGCAGTCCTGTCTGTCCAAGGCCCCCAAAGGCCCAACTCACCACTTGAGGCCAGTGGTTCTCAACCTCAGACTCACGTAAGAATCACCTGGAGAGACTACATCAAAATAAAAACTTTTGCACAGTGAAGGAAACGATCAACAAAACTAAAAGGCCACCTAGGGTGGGAGAAGATATTTGCAAACGACATATCTGATAAAGGGTTACTATCCAAAACCTGTAAAGAACTTATACGTAAGAACTAGGAAGATCGGTAGGAGAAGAAAGGGATAAAGAAAGGGGGGGGGTAATCGGAAGGGGGAATGAAACATGAGAGACTATGGACTCTGAGAAACAAACTGAGGGCTTCAGAGGGGAGGGGGTGGGGGAATGGGATAGGCTGGTGATGGGTAGTAAGGAGGGCACGTATTGCATGGTACACTGGGTGTTATACGCAACTAATGAATCATCGAACTTCACATCAAAAACCAGGGATGTACTGTATGGTGACTAACATAATATAATAAAAAATATTATTATAAAAAAAAAGAACTTATGCAACTCAACATCCGAAAAACAGATAATCCAACTAAAAAATGGACAGAGACATGAACGGACGTTTCTCCAAAGAAGACCTACAGATGACCAAAGACACATGAAAACGTGTTCATCGATTTACTGTCGGGGAAATGCAAATCACAGCTACAGTGAGATATCACCTCACACCTGTGAGACTGGCTAAAATCAACAAGAAACAATAGGTGTTGGTGAGGATGAGGGAAAAAAGGTACACTCGAGCACTGTTGGTGGGAATGCAAACTGGTGCAGTCTCTGTAGAAAACAGTATGGAGCTTCCTCAAAAAGTTTAAAATGAAACTACCCTATGATGGAGGAATCGCAGTATTGGATGTTTGCCCAAAGAATACAAAAATGCTAATTCAAAGGGATACACGCTTTTCCATGTTTGCAGTGACATTATTTACAATAGCCAAATTATGGAAGCAGGCCAAGGGTCTATGACATCAACTGATGAATGCCTGAAGAAGAGGTGGTATATATCTACAATGGAATATCATTCAGCCATAAAAATAATAAAACCTTGCCATCTGCAATGACGCGGATGGAGCTGGAGAGTATTATGCTAAGCAAAATAAGTCAGAGAAAGACAAATACTGTTTGATTTTACTCATATGTGGAATTTGAGAAGCAGAGCAAAGGAGCAAAGAAAAAAACAGAGAGAGAGGCAAACCAAGAAACAGACTCTTAACTGCAGAGAACAAACTGAAGGTCACCAGAGGGGAGGCGGTTGGGGGGAATGGGTGAGACAGGTGATGGGGACTAGGGAGTGCCCTTGTGGCGATGAGCACTGGGTGTTGTCCGGAAGTGTTGGATTACTACATTGTACACCTGACACTAATACTATACTGTATGTTAACTAACTGGATTCAAATAAAAACTTAAAAAGCTGAAGTTTTACATCTGTGTGACTACTGCACAAATCGGATTTAGAAAATGATAGTTCAAAAAATTCTCCTGATCCTTTGCAGCCAACTCTTCCAGCACCCTCCATCCCTTGTCTGCCCAACTCCTGGCTATTTCCTAGGAGGTGATGGTGTGCTCTTTTGGGGGCAAATTTGGAAGGTGGGACCTGAGGGGATAATTTAAAATTGGTAGTCTGATTTGATGGCCTGTGCACAACCATAAAATGCTAGGAGACGCTGGGTGCCTAGTTGGCCCAGGAAGCGGAGAGGGTTAAATCAGCCTCTCTCCACCTCAGCGCTCTGGACATTTTGGGCTGGATCATTCTTTGCTGTGGGAGCTGTCCTGTGCGCCTCAGAGCGGTTCCCACTAGATGGCAGTGGCATCCCCCAGGTAGGGCAACCAAATTTGTCATCAGACTTCGCCCAAAGTCCCTTGGGGCAAGCCCGCCCTCCCTCGCTGCGAACCTCTGAGTTGCAGCATTTCTGTTCCAGTGGCCCCATGGGACCGCGGCCCATTGGGCCCCGAAGCTCCTTCCCCTTTCACCTTCCTGCCAGCCCCGAGATTTTCACTTTCGCTTCCCAGCCGGCTGGCTGCTCAGAGGAGAGGCTTCAGGCAGATCCAGCCCTGTCTGGTGAGGAAATGCTGACCACGCCTGCCCTGGCTTTTCTTCCCACTTCAGTCAGGAGCCAAGACTTCTCTGCTGGGGCTTCAAGGTGCGTGGGGAATTGAGTGGGGGACAGAGGGTGGGAGACACCAGGAGGAAGGTCCCACGGGAAGGTAGGTGAGGTTAGCGTGTGGCCCAGACCTGCTCTGAAGGGAAGAAAAGCCAGTTTGCAGACTTCCTGCTCTGAGTGCTGACAGAAGGCAGAGACAGCCTTGATTCTGGGCACGGATGGCCTGGAGAGAAAGGAGAGCCCAAGAGATGGAGCCACTGTTTCATCTCTGGAGGGGCCCTTCTTTCTCCAGGCTGCGTCCAGCCGCATCAACTTCCTGTTCTGTGGTTTGAATTGTCTGCCTCGTTGAGGAGAACTGGAGTCCTTTCCGTCTCTCACTCTCTGTCTCTCTTTCTCAAAGATGAACAGAAAGTATTTTCTCATCTGCTGACCTCTGCCCGCTTGAAGGAAAGCTGGCGGAAGAGGTCCCTGTGTCCCTGATGTTTGAAAGCCCAGGCTCCTGGGGTGGAGCACCAGACCGAATGGAGTTTGGGGGGCATGGCCGGGCTCGTACTGAGGCTGATTCTCTCATTCCTCCCCCGGGGAACCAACAAGGGGCTGTCTGTGGCCTTCCTGACGTCTCCCCAGCAGCTGGCCTGCGGGGTGATGTGCCTGCCACCTGCCTCCATGGCCCCCTTGCACCCTGGGTCCTTCTGAGTGCCAGTCTCAGGGGTCTCCCTGCACTGCCCTGCATAGGCCCCTGTCCTCTTGCTTCCGGGAGCCCACTGACACTTGCATCCTCACCTGCCCTAGGGCTCTTTCTCCATCATTCTTCCTCCGTAGACACACTGTTGCATGGCTACAATTCCTTATTATCTTTCTTTCTTTGGAGCCAATTAACAGGAGCTGATTATTGCTCAGAAGGAGATCCAGGGGTCTTGCTAAGACATTTGCTCTATGACAGACAGTGATGATGTCCTATCTTAAGCTCATTTGTGAGCAATTTTCACATTGATGGGTTTGTTACATACCTTCTGACACACATTCATCCTGTATGCCTACTTTTCAGAAGTCCTGCTCCTGTCTTCATGGGGGTCTAGGCTTTACTCCTGGATGGGGTCCACTTCTGCCCAGATACTGATTGTCCCCCAGGGTCCAAAGCAAGGCCCGATATGAAGGATGAAATAGATTTATATATTTATTTATTTAAACAGTTGATTCATAGGTACTAAAGCTGCTGGTGTAGAAAAAAAGTGCAACGAATATGCATCAACATGGAGTAAATGTTAAGTACACGGAAGAGCTTACAGTTGAGATGGGGAGAGATTGTAAACAAACGGATAATTGACATGTATACAGGAAGGTGACTAATATCACGGGGTTGCAATTTTTAAGCGTCAAATGTAGTGACCTGGTAAAGGCCTTGCAACTGTAAGTAGTTTTCCTGAAGGCCTCCGTGTGAGGAGATATTTGAGTAGAATCTGAAGAATGTGAGGGATTTAAAGGCTTTAGCATGGCTTTCCTCCCGAGATTGAGAGGAGGCCAGTGTGGGCTGGGGTGGAGTAGGCTGGGAGCAGGAGGGGAGGGGTGTGTCATGTGGCCCTGACTGATGGTGATGAAGACTGGCTCCCCCTGGACAGCATGTATTTGGACACAAGGGTGACAGGACTCGTGTCTGCTCTGAGGAGTACTCTAGTCCGCGATGTGGGAACAGCGATGGCCACACACTGAGGAAGGACAATGAGAGTTTTAGGGAGAACCATTTCCAGGAACCCATGCAGGAGACGACAGTGGAAATGGTTGGAACTAATTTGAAGAAAACACTCTTAGTGTCTTCTGATGACTAATGATACCAGGAGCAATTTAAGAAAAGTGATCCTATGTTACAAAATAACCTTTTTTTTTAAAATGACTTTTTAAAAATACTACTTTCTAAAAACATATTTACCAGAGAGCTAGAGCTCTAGGAGAGAGAGAGGGTCATGAATGGGGGTCGTGGGGGCGGGGGGCACAGATTTAGTCCTGGATTCTAAAGAGTTGCGGAAGCTGGAACTCTATTCAATATAGAGTTATGGGGAGGCAGAATTGCTATCTTCCTGAGTTCCCCACATTTCTCCCATGTCAAAAACAGGTCCGACATCCCCCATGGGCAGTTCCTGGCCCAGGAAGCCTGATTATTGCTGGCTCTCAGGTCACTCTTGGGCACTGGTGGGGTCACTGCCCATGTGTGGGGATGTGGCTGCTTTGTACCTTCCTCTTTCTGTGGCCAGTGTGGTGCCAGCGGCTTTAACATCAACTTCTTGTAGCCCCACTGTGAACGTGAGGTTTATAACCCACAGTGGAATGCACGTCCCACTCCCCTGTAGACTTCAGATGTTTCGAAGCGTTGGTTGGATACTGAAGAGAGTGAAAGAAAACAGAGAACCCCACGCCTATGGTTGGCTCATAGCTTCAGTTGTAAGCAGGGGTGGATATTACCATGTCGTGTAAACCCCTGGTCTTGCCAGTCTTTAAAGCCTGATCTGACCATAGTCACTGCAGGCAGGAGCTAACAGCATATGGCTTTTGGACAATTTTCAATATCTGTACCATTGGCTCGATCACATCGACCAGCCCACATTCAGCTTTATTTTTCACCAGGTTCATTTCATGGATGATTGGAGAACTGAACGTATTTCTAGACCTAAATTTTTTTTTTTTTTTATTCGACAGAGATAGAGACAGCCAGCGAGAGAGGGAACACAAGCAGGGGGAGAGGGAGAGGAAGAAGCAGGCTCATAGCGGAGGAGCCTGACGTGGGGCTCGATCCCATAACACCGGGATCACGCCCTGAGCCGAAGGCAGACGCTTAACCGCTGTGCCACCCAGGCGCCCCTCTAGGCCTAAATTTATCTCCATACAGCTTTCATCGTGCCCCTATTTTCTGTTTGTAGAGCAAAGGGAAGATTATAGTTTGTTACAAACCTCAGTTCGTTCTTTCATTATAAGACCTTTTCAGCTGTGTTACTTTCCTAAGGTTTTATAATAAATTATGGCTTAAAACCACAGGAATTTATTCTCCCATGGTTCAGGAGGCCAGAAGTCCAAACTCAAGGTGCTGGCAGAATTGATTTCTTCTATAGGTATTGGGGGAGAATCTGTTCCATGGTGCTCTCCTGGCTTCTGGGCATTCCTTGCATTGCTGCTGCACTGCTCCAGTCCCTGCCACCATTGCCACGTGGCCTTCTTCCCTGTATGCGGCGTGTCCTCTCTTCTTAGAAGGTCATTGGATTTAGAGACCACCTATTCCAGTATTACCTCATCTTAACTTGATTACATCTGCAAAGACCTTATTTCCAAACAAGGTCACATTCACACAGGTGATGTTGATGTAGGGGATGGAGTTCAATCATTTAAAACAAACATCATGATTAATATCTACTGAGATTTTCCTTCTTTTTTTGCTTTGCAGTTCCTTGTCTGTAATGAGCCCAGGTTCTGAGAATCAGCAGCGTCCCCATGCTACCACTCTGTGATAGGCCTTCTGACTGACCACCAGCAATAGTTTTAGGTTTGGTTTGCCATTCCCACTCACGTGACTTAGCAGGACAGAAACCAGTCACGTTCACATAGCTTAGCTGGGGCATACAGGACAGGAGACACAGCATAGCAGCGCGGCTGCGTCACGTGAGCTCTCGGTGAGGGTCCATACGGTGGTATAGCAGATACTTCATCCCCTTCATCAGATCACTTGTGAGAGAACAGGACCACATGTTATGTATGAAACTGACATAGCTTAGGGTAGCCTTGGGCCGATAGACTGATTACCTTGTAAGAGCCATGAGCATAGCTTCCAGGACCCTGCCGGCAAGTATTTCATTACACCAGTCACGACCCACTTGTGGAAGTGGTCTGTGCTTACCTAAAATAATACAAATAAAACAAAGTGCTAGGAGAAGGTAATGTCAGTGTCCTTTTTATGGGAAGAAAGGACTTAAGCCTGATGATGACACTTAGTTCCCATACATCCAACCAAACTCCCAATCCTGTCGCCCCTTTTTATTTTTTTTAAAGATTTTATTTATTTATTTGACAGAGAGACAGCCAGGGACAGAGGGAACACAAGCAGGGGGAGTGGGAGAGGAAGAAGCAGGCTCCCAGCGGAGGAGCCCGATGCGGGGCCCATCCCAGAACGCCGGGATCACGCCCTGAGCCAAAGGCAGACGCTCAACAACTGAGCCACCAGGCGCCCCAATCCTGTCCCTTTTGTCTTACTGTTTCTCTCAGCCTCGTCTGCTTCTCTCCATTCCCTCTAGCAGCCTGTCTTACAGACTCCCATCACTGATCCCTGCTGTTTGGAGAGAGACTGTCTCTTTTACATCATTTAGGAAGTGTCACATTTTTGGTCCTTGCTAACACATTAATGCCAAAAGCCTAGCAGCTCTCTGCGCACAGCGATATGGGCATTTTAAAACGTGTAGAAGGTGCCGTCTCTTCCATCAACAGGGTATTCATGTATGTGACGACTTCTCTCTAAAATATATTTTTCTTCTTTCTCGTTCCATATCCCTTCTCACAACTTTTAGTTCAATCCTTATGTATTCAAGGGGGATATCTTTGATATTCTCCTATTCAGCAAATTATTAGTTCCCCCAAAACAGGGACCTCTGTTTGGTAGTGTTTATCACACCTACCAGACCCTGAACAAGGATTCTGAGGACGTTGTATTCACCCTGATTCAACTTACTGAATGAAATAATCTTTGTAAGCTACTAAATTCAAATTTACACATTTCAATAAAGTACTCTATTTCTCAAGGACTTTTGTATTAAGAGTAAATAGGTCAAAGTGATTTACAAATTGCAACTGGTTCTACAATTCTTAGTGGTAAAATTCCTTCCCTATTGTGGCCCTTGCTGTTTCTGTGAGTGTTTCCGGGAGTGAATATGAGGGAATGGAAGGGTTCTGTGTAGGACAGGTATTTGTGCAGGTAAGCATTTCTTATGCTGAAACTATATCTGTGGTCCCAACGTTTGCTTATTG
>NC_048225.1:57966733-58060367 GCF_002007445.2 Ailuropoda melanoleuca
TTTTTTTTTTTTTTTAATTCTTGATATCAAGCAGAAGGATAATTGATTTTCACATGTTGGCTTTGTCTTTGTGTCTCATGCTTGTATCTTAGTTTTATCCTTTTTCCTTTTTTTTTTTTTTCTCAGTCCCCCTGATGCTCTTTTTCTTTTTTGATTTCAGATTATGCTGGGATAGAGGTCACAAAATCTTTTTTTTTGTATCGGAATCACCTGGAGTGCTATAAAAGTCTTGGGTCCTCAGACTCATTGTAGTAACATAGCTTCTGCATTTTTTTTAAACCAGGATCTCTAAGTGATTATAACACCGAACAAATTTTAATAAAAACTAAAATAGGTTCTTTTCAGCAAATTGGGCTGGGAAAACAGAATATCCACATGCCAAAAAATGAAGGTAGACTCCTACTTCACACCATATGCAAAAATTAACTCAAAGTACATAAAAAATCTAAATGTAAGTTAAAGGGCAAAAATTACAAGACTCTTAGGAGAAAACATAGGTGTAAATCTTTTTGACTTGGCATTAGGCAATAGCTTCACAGATACGGCACCAAAAACAGAAGCAACCAAAAATAAAACAAATTGGAGCTCATCAAAATTAAAAACTGTTGTGCTTCAAAGAACACCATATAATAAGTGAAAAAACATCTCACAGAATGGGAGAAAATATTTTCAAATCATACATCTGATAAGGTTTAGTATTCATGATATATAGAAAAACTCTCACTACTCAACAATAAAAAGACAACCTGGGGCACCTGGTGGCTCAGTCAGTTAAGCATCTGACTCTTGATTTCAGCTCAGGTCATGATCTCAGGGTCCTGGGATCCAGCCCTTCATCTGGCTCTGTGCTCAGCACAGAGTTGGCTTGTCCCTCTCCCTCTGATCCTCCCCCACCCCCTCCTCCTGGCTTGTGCGTGCACACGCTCTCTCAAAAAAATAAATTTTTTAAAAAACCAATAAAAAGACAACCTAATTTAAAAATGGATAAAGGACCTGAGGGGTGCCTGGGTGACTCAGTTGGTTAAGCATCCATTTGTGATTTTGGCTCAGATCATGGTCTCATAAGTCAAAGGATTAAGCCCTGAGTCAGGCTCTACACTCAGCATGGATCCTGCTTGGGATTCTCTCCCTGTGCCCCTCTCCCCACTCACCTGCTCTCTCTGTCTCAAATCAATCAATCAATCAATCATTTTTTTAAAAAAAGGACTTGAATAGATATTTCTCCAGAGAAGATATATAAATAGTAAATAAGCACATGAAAAGACGACTGATACCATTAACCGTCAGGGAAATGTAAAATCAAAACCACAATGATAATATCACCAAAAAAATGGACAATACCAAGAGTTGACAAAGATATGCAGAAATTAGAACTTTCATATATTGCTAGTGAAGTTGTAAAATGATGAAGCTATTTTGGAAAATTGCTTGGCAGTTCCTCAAAAAGTTGAAGATAGAGTTACCATATGGCCTAACAATTCCATTCCTGGAAATGAAAACATGTCTAGACCTAAACTTGTTCACAAAAGTTCATGGCAGCATTGTTCATAGTAGCTCAAAAGTGGAAACAACCCAACTGTCCATCAAGTGAAGAATAAACAAAACGTGTTATACCCAAACAATATAATATTATTTGGCTCTAAAAAGAAATTAGCACTAATAGATGCTACCGCATGGATGAATCTTGAAAATACAAGTGACAGAAGGCAGACACAAAAGGCCCTTATTGTAGGATTCCATTTATATGAAGTCTGTAATTGATAAATCCATAGACACAGACATTAGGTTAGTAGTTGCCAGGGACTGGAGAGGAGGCAATAGGAAATGACTGCTACTGAGAGTAAGTTTCTTTTTGCAATAATGAAAATGTTCTGGAATTAAATAGTGGTGACGGTAAATATAAATTGTAAATACACCAAAACCTACTAAATTTTGCACTTTATAGTGATCGGTGATTTTTTTTTTCTTTTTGGTATTTTATATCTGAGTAAAAACAAAAACTTTGCAGGGTTCTTCCTTTCCTTTGTCTATAGTTCATCCACAAGCTCTTCACAACTCTTTCAATTGCCAGCTTCATGAAGGTTTGTGTTTATGCGACTTTTCCAGGCATCTGTTCCACTTAAGCCAGCTTAAGTTGGTAACTGGTTATTTGTAATAAAAACAGTGCTCAGTAGATAAATGTTATAAATTTTCTGGGATTAGCTTCCCACATTTAGGTAACAGCTTCAAAGAACGACAAATGGGCTAACCAAGGAGTTTACTCGTCTACTAGATTAGGGAGTTGGGTGTTCCTTTCCAACATATTAAGATGTATGCTATTGATTGTGGTGCCGTCCCTTCATAACCCTATCTCCTGGAAGTCTTGTAACAGCTTTCCTTTTATCTGGATCTTCTTTGTAGTGATTGGGATGGGTCATTTGATTATATGCCTATTGTTTGCTAGAGGGGCTGTTGTTTGCATGAGGGCTATACTCAATGGTGGGAAGAATGAGCTAATAGAGAAATGCCAAACTTGAAAATGGATGAAAACTTAGATTAGATTTTAAGTTATTTACCTTAGGCAGGAGGCACTTCTGTTCTTCATGCTTTTGTAATAGTATTATTACATTGGGCCATTTTTGTTTTTTAAATTTTGTAGCATGACCTAGAGTGAATGATAATAGGCAGTTAAATGATGGAGTGATGATGGTACCTATTATTTTTATCTGTAGAATACCCATTCCCCCTTTTCCTGATAACAACACCTGGGATTTCTTTCTGATGAAACACAGCATGTCTATTTTTATCCATGTACTTGTTTGGGGCTGAGATAATCAGCATCATGGAGGATGGATAGGTTAATCTTATATAAATTAGGTTATCTAATTCCTGTATTCCCACAAAATACACAGTTGGGCATTACAAGTTGGGCATATGGCCCAGTTTTCGTCAGTGGCTTGAGGCTCAGGATTTTATTGTTACTACACTGAAGAAAATTGTCCCTTTACATGTGAATTATGTCAGTGAAAATAATTTAAACCAGGAGATTTTCAGGTTGCTGTCAATTAAAGTCTGAGAATAAAGTTGACAGGGAAGGAAAGAGAATTATCAGACACAGAAAAGCCAGATATATGATAGTATTTGAGCTTCCAGATACATCTGTGATGAAATAGTATTTCTCTGGCCACATGGTTTTTTGGGGGGGTGGGTAGCTTAAGGCAATGTTAGCTGGCTTCTTTGTCATACACAACCAAACTATGCTAATACAGAGATAGTAATACAGAGAAGCAAAATCATTCCTTTGTCTTGGTTGTAAACCCAGCTGGTGGCATTTAAAACTAAGGCCAAATATATTGGTATATATTGTTGAAAACAAATAAATCCACACATGGTGATGATGTGGAAATGCAGATTAGCCAAAAGAAGTTAAGGATATTGAGTGGACTGGCTTGGCAGGGTGTTTTAGTGTTTGGAACGGGGACTAAGTGAATACTGGTACCATATTTGACAGGTGGGCATAAGAGAGGATACAATATAGTTGGTGAATAGTAGGTTTTATATTCAATATTCTGAGCTTTTGGAACCTGTTTCTTCTTCACTGTGTATTGTATTAGCCTGTATACATGATTAGAGACAATAGACCATGATTAGATTATATAAAGTTTGGGATCCATAGCACCTGCATGTGAGCTGAAATGTAAAAAGCGGAAGAGGTTACCTAAAGGCAGTGTATGGAGCAGAGCTTTGCTATATATAAACCATGTATTCTGCAAATAGAGATAGTTTTACTTCTTTCCAATATAAATGCTTTTTATTTCTTTTTCTTGCCTAATTGCCTTGAGTATAACCTCTAGTGCCACTTCCATAGAAGCAGGAAGAGTAATCATTCTTGTCTTTTACCTAATCTCAGGGAAAAATCATTCAGTTTTTCATCATAAGGATGATATTAGCTATGAGTTTTTCATAGATGCCCTTTATCAGGCTGACGAAGTTCCCCTCTGTTCCTCGTGGGCTGTTGTTATTCCTTTTTTGTTTTTGTTTCTGTTTTTATCACGAAGGGATGTTGAAGTTTGTCAGTTTTTCCCCCTGTGTCTATTAAAATCATCATGTGGTTTTTATCTTTATTCTATTAATACAATGAATTACATTAATTGCTTTTCTTATGTTAAACCAACCTACATTTCTGAGATAAATCCCACTTGACCATGGTGTACGTATACTCTTTCATATTTTGCTGGATTTAGTTTTTTAGTATTTTTTTGAAGAAATTTACATCTACATTCAGAAGAAATGCTGACCTGTAGTTGACTTTTTTTGTGATACCTTTGTCTCGTTTTAGCATCAGAGTAGTACTGGCCTTATAGAATGAGTTGGGTACTATAACCTCCTTTTCTATTTTTTGGAAGAATTTGTAAAGAATTTCTATTATTTCCTCTCTAAAATTTTAGCAGAATTCACCAGTGAAGCCATCTGGGCCTGACTTCTTTGCAGGAAGTTCTTGATTTCCAATCTAATCACTACATGTTTTAGGACTATTCAGATTTTCTATTACTTCTTGAATTAGTACTGGCAGTTTCTGTGTTTCTAGGAATTTGTCCGTTTCGTGTGGATTATCTAATTTGTTGGCATACAATTGTTCATAGTCTTTATATTCCTATTAATTTTTGTAAAAGTCAGCAGTAGTGTCTTCCCCTTCATTCCTAATTTTAAGATTTTTAAAATTTATTTTTGAGAGGGAAAAAGAGAACGCACGTGCACGAGAGAGCACAAGCAGGGGGAGGGACAGGACAGAAGCAGACTCCCTGTTGAGCAAGGAGCCTGAGGCGGGACTCCATCCCAGGACCCTGGGATCACAACCTGAGCCGAAGGCAGGCACTTAGGCAGCCAACTGAGACACACAGGTGCCCTCATTCCTAATTTCAATAATTTGTCTTCTTTTTTTTCATGGTATGTCTGCATAAAAACTTGCCAATTTTGTTGATATTTTCAAATAGTTCACTTTTGATTTCTCTGATTTTCTCTAGTGTCTTTCTGTTCTTTCTTTCATTAATCCTGCTCTAATCTTTATGTACTCCTTGACTCATGTTTTCTCTCTTCTTCCTAGGACATGAGTGGAATCATGAAATGGTACGTATGGGTGACCAGGAGTGGTGCTTCTGTGTTACGAAGAAAGGTTTGTAGCCATTAGAGTGTTCTGATGGTCAATTAGAGTGAAATATTCCAAATCAGGGAAATTTGAATGTAGTATTATTTTAAATTGCTGATCATTGACAAGGATTTAAGTGTTCCCTATCTATGGAGAATAGACCAGATTCTATGGTCGTGAATTCAGTGGTCAGAGTTCACAGAATTAGGGGCAGTAAGGGTAATAAGGATCAGGGATTTCACTATCAGAGTCTTGTGACTTCACTTTGTCCTTGCTTTCATTCTTGTATTCCATAGGTGCTTATCCTATCACATGGAGGGCTTCATCAAGCCCCAAAATAGGTTATGGGGCAGCTCCTTTGTATTTACTTTGATTATCTGGAAATATAAAAGACCAGGTCATTCTACAAGGCTCTCTTTAGATTTTCAAAAACAAACCTGAGCCTCGGGGTTAGTGACATTGACCTTGGTGCCATAACTAACCTCCTCCTCGTCACACGTGTTCGAAACTTACATAGGAAAGTGTAGTTTCTGTGGCTTAAGTTGCCAACCTACCTGACGGGATTAAATTCCTTACAAAGACATGAAATTCTAACCATGTGTAGTTTGGTGGTCATAACTTCTCTTTTGCCAAATGTTTGTAACTTTTACAGAGCACCTGAAATCTCAAATGTTACTTGTGGGTCACAGCACTGGGGTTCTGGCTTTGGACTAGGGCACAAGCTCATAGGCTTTCAAAAAGAGACTTACGGATCTCACATTATAGCTAGGATCCGCAGCCTCACTACTGATCCATCTGCCAGGGAAGACACATCTATGGCCTCCATGAAAGATCCACTGTGATGACTTTCCCACATACTGCATACCTTTTTTGGAGGTAGCAAGGCTTTTTCTACATGTTATTTCATCGAATTTTTCTATTATGTCCATGAGGTATCAAGAAAAAGGTTAATGATTTCATTTTTCAAAGAAGAAACTGTTTCTTTGAGGTGAAGACCTTCCCAAGTTACACAGATAGTAAATGAGAAGGTAGACATGAGCACATTTTTTTCTGGCTCCAGCATCAAGACTCACCCTTCTCCCCGACTCAGGCTTCTCAGGGAGGAGGGTTCAAGTGCATCAGTGGCATGGAAGGAGAGAGAAAGGCAGTTGTATTGGAAGGACACAAGGTAAGACATGTAGGGTCAATGTTTTTGTCATGCCTAGGAGTGAGATCTGGACACTGAAGAAGCCAAAACCTGTTTCCAAAAGACTGAAGAGTGTATTCCGTGCTCCAGATCTGAGCACAGTGCTGCGTATGTGTAGAGGTGAGGAGAGCCAGGACAGGAGGGTGGATGTGGGACTCCTGTGGTGTCAGCGACTAAACTGGGGAGCTGGTACAGTTTCAGAGAGAGGATAGAAAGGAGGAGGGTCTTCAGAGAAGGAGGGATATTGCTGAGAGAGATGTGGTTATATCTAAGGGGGAATGGGGAGGTGCCTAGCTCATCATCTCATTCACTAGTTCATAGGCTCACAGGGCTCCCATCTGCCGGCTCTACTCCAGAGAAGAGATAGGTATTGGTGCTTAATCATTTGCCTCCAATCAACATCATTGAATCTCTTATCATTTCAGAGCTAACACATGTCCAGTGCTACTGGGGTAAGAAGAGATTACTGGTTCTTCAAATCCCTGTGTTCTAATCCCCTTTCAGAAACTTGTGATTTCAGTGTGATCTCATGATCTTAGCTCCATGTGCTTATATATATATATATAATCTTATATATTTCTATATATATTTTAGTATGTATATATGAAATACATTTCTCCAGTGTTTTACCCCCTCCCCAGTCCATCAATACGAACTCTACCTAGTCATTTCCCATGTTCCATCTTCACAATGTCACCAGATAAACCTACCCCATATTTGTCACTTATCTTACAATTTTTTTTTTTTCTGCAGTGGACATCACACTGAATCCAATCAACTTAAATTTAAACCTTGTCCTTTCTGAAGATCAGAGACAAGTGATGTCTGTGCCAATTTGGCCTGTTAAGTATACTAATTATGGTATCTTGGGCTCCCAGTATTTCTCCTCAGGGAAACACTACTGGGAAATAGATGTGTCCAAGAAGACTGCCTGGATTCTCGGGGTATACTGTAGAACACGTTTCCGTAATATAAAGTTTGGTGTTAGACAAGGCACAAATCATCAAAATGTTTACTCCAGATACAGACCTCAGTGTGGCTACTGGGTTATTGGGTTACAGAATAAATTTGAGTATAAGGCCTTTGAGGAGTCTTCTCCATCTCATCCCATGGTCTTAACTATTTCCATGGCTGTTCCTCCCCACCGTGTTGGGGTTTTCCTAGACTATGAGGCAGGCATTGTCTCATTTTTCAATGTCACAAACCATGGGTCACTCATCTACAAATTTTCTAAATGTTGCTTTTCTCAGACTGTTTATCCATACTTCAATCCTTGGAACTGTCCAGGCCCCATCATCCTGTGCCCACCACACTCCTGAACCTTCTTGGCCACTTACCCACTTCTGTGCAGAGCCTCTTGTCCTGGGGCTCATCTATACCTGAGCTTACCTGCACCCTTCTGAACGCCTCTTCCTTCCTTTCTCCTCCTTTTATTATAGAATGTCTTTGTACAATGCTTTTCTGCATGTATTGAAATGAACATGCAACTTTTACCTTTTTTTCTCATTTAATTCAACTGCTTTTATAGTTTTGTTATTATTGTATTTTAGTAATTATTCTGTGGTTTAAGCCTTTGTTGTGAGTACCTTGATTTCCCCCCCCCACAGATTACTGAGGTTCTGTTCATTATTTTCATATTGGATAATTTGCAATAATCTACTTTTAAATTCACTTAGCCTTTCTTTTGTGATCCTGAATTTCTCTTAAGCCAGCCTTAGATTATTTTTTTGAGTGATGCAGCTTTCTATTTTTATTTGTTTTTTGACATTTCCTATTTTCTCATTATTATAAGCATATTTTCTTTCATAGCCTTTACCCTAGATACGATAGCTGCTGTGAAGTCCTTGTATTTCTTGTAAGTCGTTGTTGTAAATAACGATATCTGCATTACCTTGGCGCGATCTCCATTGATTGCCTTAGTTCTTGAGTATGGACCATGTTAGTTTCTTTCTATGTTAAACAATTTTAACATGTATCTAAAATTCCCCCAGGGGAATTGTGAATGAGATGTAAAGAGTCTGGGTTCTGTTTATTTTTCTGAAGAATATATTTTTTCAGGCAGTGAATTTGGTTACACTCAAATTCGAAATTCTCCCGTGCATTTTGGAGAAGCTGAAATCTCTGGTCAGTTCCTTTAGCTCTATTTGGGCTGCTTGGTATCTGCCTCAAACATGTGTATGTACAATTTGAGATTTCCTCCTCTGGATCTCTCTTTTACAGATATTCTGCTACCATTTTCCAGCTGTTGTGATAGCCCCAAATCATTCTTCTTGCTCTTCAAGCTAGTAAGTCTGTATGCTGCTGAGTTTTAACTGTCCTACTCACTTCCAGTCAGTTTTGCTTTCAAATAAAAAGCCATGATACCAGAAAACTCCTCTAATAGTATTCCCTTCTTCCAATTGTTTATTACAGTCTAGATTCTAAGTGTTTCATCAGTCTCTAGTGCCTTCATGTTTTTGTTTGTTTTGCTTCATTTTTATAATTTTCAAGGTTTATAGTGTTGATCCATAGGTTATGGGTTCTGTTTTGTTAGAATAAATACCTCCATTTATGGAAACAGAACCTCAGTTTTGATTGCTCTGTATATTCTAAGTTCAAACGCTGAATTTTAGTGGGTTTTTTCTCTTTCTTGTTATACAAACTGCCAGATTTTATTCAAAGTGATTATACCATTTTGCATTCCCACAAATTCAGAAAGGAAACAATGATGGTATAGAGTTGGGTGGTCAGTGCAGAGATATTAAGAGTAGATGAAACTGGAGGGGATTGGAGAGCTCAGAGTGAGACTGTGGGATGAGTCCAGCACAGTGGTATTGATTGCAGTGTTCAGAAGGAAAGAGATTCCTTAGCCAAAGACCTCTTCTCTGGTACTTCTTCCTTTTCCATTCGTTCTGCAGATCTAATATCCATTGTTTTACTCTTCTTCCTCTGACTCGCTTAACTGACCCATGGTTAACATCCGTGGTTAATATCCTGGCAATCTCTTATGAAGAATTAGATTTGCAGCTGAGAGAAATCAGTGGTGGAAATCAGGTCTTGTCAAGATACCTGAAAACTTGAGCAAGCAGAATACTTGAATTTACACTTCTCTCACCGTACACACACACACACACACACACACACACACACACACAGTGGAAAACTACTCAGACGTAAAAAGAGTGAAATCTTGCCATTCAATGACACAGATGGACCTTGAGGATATTATGCTAAGTGAAAAAAGTCAGAGAAAGACAAATACCATATGATTTCACTCATATGTATAATCTAAAAAACAAAAGAAGCAAATGATACAGAACTCATAGATACAGAGATCAGATTGGTGGTTGTTAGAGGCCAGGGTTTGGGTTTGGGCAAAATGGGTGAAGGGGATCAAGAAGTAAAGCCTTCCAGTTATAAAATAATTCATGGGGATATAATGTATAGCATGGTGACTATAGTAAATAGTATTGTGTTGCAGATTTGAAATTTGCTGCAAAAGTAAATCTTGAATGTTCTCATCACAGGAAAAAAAATTTTTTTCATGACTTCCTATGGTGATAGATAGTAACTTGATTTACTGTGGTGAACATTTCACAATGTATACAGATGTTGAATCATGTTGTACACCTAAATTAATGTAATGTATGCTAATTATATTTCAATAAAAAATTATCAAAGGGGAATCACATATATGTTATTGATACCAGAAGAATAACTGAATTTTTTAAAAAGATTTTATTTATTTGACAGAGAGAGCACAGGCAGGGGGAGTGGGAGAGGGAGAAGCAGACTCCCTGCTGAGCAGAGCCCAATGCGGGACTCAATCCCAGGACCCTGGGATCATGACCTGAGCCGAAGGCAGATGCTTAACCGACTGAGCCACCCAGGTGTCCCAACAGTAACTGAATTATATGATGTGACAGCGACTGTGTTCATAGCTAGAATGGTAGACTAGAAGTATGATTTATCATCAAGATGTTCCATTCAATTAAAAATATTTTTATAGTTATATATCTGCATATCTATCAGTCCTTACATGGAATAACTTCAAATAGATTTGAGGCAGTAAGCAACAGAATAGAGACAGTCCCTCCCTGACTTCATGAAACCTACAGTTGGGGGTGCAGTGTGAGATGTGGGTGGTTACCACTGATAAGATCGGTAGCAACACTACGTTTCCCTCTGCACTCCTCTCTCTGGCCTTCCACTCATGCATTTTCATTTTCCAATTCAAGGAATAGTGACTGAGTCCTCACCTCTAGGAGTAACCCTGGTTTTAGCAATGACTTCCAGAAAACTTCTAGCAAAGGAAGCCCTAAACAAAGAGCCCGTGGAGTCTCCATGGGCTATAGCCCAGGCTTCTCGACCAGTTCTGCACTGAGAGCAGCAGAGAAGAGAACTAGGCTTGCCTTTGCTCAGGGATGAGAAAGATACTTTGAGGAAGACAATAAGGGAAAGTCGGCAAGTTCTTTGAAGCTTAACAATTTAATGCCTCAGTATAATAATGTAGGATTTCTGCATGATTCTCCATAGAATTTCCTAGCACCCTGTCCTCCCTGGGTTTGGGAGCCTTAATGGGATTATGGTTGCTCTGCTCTGCAGTTTCTTTGGTGTTTTCTAGTCACAGGATTTCCAAGTTCAAACGGGGATCTACAGCAGTTTACACACACACACACACAATCACTAACCTCGCTCATTCTTCTCCTTGGGCCATTCCTGCCACCCAGAAATGGAGCTTACCTGGGAGATCAGCCAGAAGAGCATGTAGGAAGAATTTCGATAAGGAGCATCTTGACAACTTTTAATAGAACAAAACGAGGGGCACCTGGGTGACTCAGCCGGTTGAGCACCCCACTCTTGATTTCAGCTCAGGTCTTGATCTCAGGATTCAATCAACAACGACAACAACAAAATGAGATGCTTGCTTGTTGTTAATATGAAGAGACATCGGAAGAAATGGCATGATAACAAGATCCTAAGACCCATGAGAAAAGGGAGTTAAAGTAGGGGCACTTCTTTATTTAACTCCTTCTCTTCCTGTGAAAGCCACACCCCAGACTGACTCACTCAGATGGCAGATCCCACTCAAGCTCTTAAAAACCATGACTCCCTCTTATCTGACTAGATCTTAATGGGATTATAGTTGACTTTTTAAACACTATCCCCTCTACAATAACCTCCTTGTGTCCTAACCTCTCCTGTGTCACTGTTTGGCATGCGTCCTTTGGAAGTGCACAGTTCACCTGTCTCGTCATCATTGTCATTATCACAGTTCACCTGTGCCACTGGACACGCAGTTTTAGAATTGTTAGGGTTCTCCAGAGAAACAGAACCTACATGAGGGGGATTTATATTAGCTCACATGAATATGGGGGCTGACAAGTTCTAAGAGCTGGTGTCTGTAAAGTGGAGACCCAGGAAAGCTGGTGGTGTCATTCAGTCCAAGGAGAAAGGCTGGAGAACCAGGGTGGGTGATGGTGTAAATTCCAGTCCAAGGACAGGAGAGGACTTACATCCCAGCTCAAGCAGGCAGGCAGGAAACAAAAGGGATGAGTTCCTCTTTCCTCCCACGCCCTCAACAAATCAGATGATGCCTGACAGCGCTGGGGAAGACAATCTTCTGAGTCCACAGACTCAAATGCTAATCTCATCTAGAAACAACCACCTCACAGATCCAGGAGTGTTTAATGTGGGCACCTCGTGGCCAGTCAAGTTGACACAAAATTAATCTTGACAGTGATTCTCCTGCTTCATTTTCATTATGCTAAGATTATAGAGATTTTATGTTGAATAATATTAGATGGCATGGCCCAACAAATGACACTGACCGTGGTTTCATCTTCCCAGCGTCTTCAGCAGAGTGTCATTTTGGCCATACTGAATCCAAATTCTGAAGGTCAGCCTCACTGTACTGCCCTCAGTGATAGCCACTGACTGTCCCACTGCAGGAATTTCAGATTTGCATAGCCCTTCCCTCTCACACACCTAATAGGACACACCCTGGCCAGATTCACTTACCTTAGCAGGTGGATACAGAACAGTAGAGAGCATGTCCCTAGGCCTGTCTCAGCACAATCTTCAGGGTGGGTCCCTTCTTACCGTAAAGGAGCAATTTTATTCCCTACACATGACAGCTCATGTGTAGGGCAAAAAGGCTAGGCACATTTGTGTGAAATTATATTGCTCAGGTAAGCCTAGTGCTACAAAGGACTGATTACCTCGAAAAGACACGAGAGCAGCATGTTGCAGTGACCAGACAGGAACGAGTGCAACCACTGGCTCATCTGGCCCCAGGCACAAAGCCTTGTCCCGTCCTAGGGACCCATGCACAGGCCTCCCATTGGTCTGTGGCCCTCTCCTTTCCTGCCCATGCCGGAGAATTTAACTTTCATTTTCACTTAGCACCTCCGGAGCTTGGTGGAGATCCGCCCCTGGTTTGCGGACAGAATCCTGACCACATTCCCCTGGTTTGCTGACAGAATCCTGACCACATTTCCCTGTGGCCTGCCTCCGCTCTTCTCCAAGGAGGCATGACTTCTCACTTGGTGTCTGAAGGTGTGCGGAGTGGTTTGCAGAGGGCAGAAGTGGGGAGAAGAACTGAATGTTAGAGTGAGTTTAATGTGTGTTCAGGCAGCTGCCTTGAAGGGGGGAGGGAGGACAATGCCCAGGTTGCAAGTTTCCTGCTGAGAGTGCAGGGTGGGGGATGGGGATGGGGGTGGGCCTGGGAGGTTGTGGGGGGGCAGTCCTCAAAGAAGGGAGGTTTAAAGGCTTGAAAGGCTTTGTTCTTTCATGGAGGGACCATTATTTATACCGGCTGAATCTAACCCGGAGATTCTCCTTCCCATTCTATAAAATTGCACCCTGCTAAGGACAAGCCAGAACCCTCTATTTTTCAGAGGTAGAAAGGTCCTTCTCTCCACAGCAAGAGCAAAGGCAGAGGGATCTTTGCATCCTAACATTTTAATGCCCACCCTGTAACAATGTAGCATTTCTGCATGACTCGAGGTGAATTCTCATCACCTTGGTCTGTCTGTGCCTAGAAGCTTGATAGGGTGACAGCTGGCATGCCCAATTCACTAACCTTACTCATCCCTCTCCCAGGGCCATATCTGCCACCCAGAAACAGAGGCCACCTGAGAGATCAGGAGCAAGGGGAAAACTTTCCAAATGTGGTATCTTTTCTACCTTTTATTTTATTTTATTATTTTATTTTATTTTATTATTTCTTCTTATGTTCATTTAGCCACTGTATAGCACATCATTAGTTTTTGATGTAGTGTTCAGTGATTCATCAGTTGCATATAATACCCAGTGCTCATCACCACATGTGCCCTCCTTAATTGCCATCACCCGGCTACTCCATCCCCTCCACCCCCTTCCCTTCTGAAACCTTCAGATTGTTTCCCAGAGTCCATACTCTCTCATGGTTCATCGTCCTCTCTGATTTCTCCCCTTTCAGTTTTCCCTTCCTTCCCCTGTAGTCCTCTGTGCTATTCCTTATGATCCACATATGCATGAAACCATATGATAATTATCTTTCTCGCTTGACTTATTTCACTTAGCAAATTCCCTCCAGTTCCATCCATGTCGATGCAAATGGTGGTATTCATCCTTTCTGATGGCTGAGGAATATTCCATTGTATATATGGACCACATCTTCTTTATCCATTCATTTGTTGAAGGGCATCTCAGCCCATTCCACAGTTTGGCTGTTGTGGACAATGCTGCTATGAATATTGGGGTGCATGTGCTCCTTCTTTTCACTACATCTGTATCTTTGGGGTAAATACCTAGTAGTGCAATCACTGGGTCATAGGGTAGCTCTATTTTTTATGTCTTGAGGAACCTCCAGACTGTTTTCCAAAGTGGCTGTACCAGCTTGCTGGTATAAGAGGGTTTCCCTTTCTCCATATCCTTGCCAACATTTGTTGTTTCCTGCCTTGTTAATTTTTGCAATTCTTTTTTTTTTTTTTTTTAAAGATTTTATTTGTTTATTTGACAGAGACAGAGACAGCCAGCGAGAGAGGGAACACAAGCAGGGAGTGGGAGAGGAAGAAGCAGGCTCATAGTAGAGGAGCCTGACGTGGGGCCTCGATCCCATAACGCCAGGATCACGCCCTGAGCCGAAGGCAGACGCTTAACCGCTGTGCCACCCAGGCGCCCCTAATTTTTGCAATTCTAACTCATGTCAGGTGCTATCTCAATGTGGTTTTGATTTGAGTTTCCCTGATGGCTAATGATGTTGAACATTTTTCATGTGTCTGTTAGCCATATGTATGTCTTTTTTGGAGAATTGTCTGTTCGTGTCTTCTGCCCATTTTTTGACTAATTATTCATTTTTTGGGTGTTGAGTTTGAGAAATTCTTTATAGAGCTTGGATATCAGCCCTTTATCTGATATGTCATTTGCAAATATCTTCTCCCATTCTGTGGGTTGCTTCTTAGTTTTCTTGACTGTTTCCTTTGCTGTGCAGAAGCTTTTTATCTTGATGAAGTCCTAATAGTTCATTTTTGCTTCTGTGTCACTTGCCTTTGGAGGCATGTCTTGAAAGAAATTGCTGTGGCCAATGTCAAAGAGGTTACTGCCTATGTTTTCCTGTAGGATTTTGATGGATTCCTGTCTCACATTGAGGTCTTTCAGAACCATTTTGAGTTTAACTTTGTGTATGGTGTAAGAGAATGGTCCAGTTTCATTCTTCTGTACGTAGCTATCTAATTTTCCCAGCACCACTTATTGAAGGGACTGTCTTTTCTCATTGGATAGTTTTCCCTGATTTTTCAAAGATTAGTTGACCTTAGAGTTGAGGGTCCATTTCTAGGTTCCCTATTCTATTCCATTGGTGTATGTGTCTGTTTTTGTGCCAATACCATGCTGTCTTAGTGATCGTAGCATTGTAATATAGCTTGAAATCAGGCAATGTGATGCCCCAGCTTTGTTTTTCTTTTTCAACATTCCCTTGGTGATTCGGGTCTTTTCTGGTTCCATACAAATTTTAGAATTATTTGTTCTAGCTCTTTGAAAAATGCTAATGGTATTTTATTAGGGATGGCATTGAAAGTGTAGATTGCTCTGGGCAGGATAGACATTTTAATAGTGTTTATTCTTCCAATTCATGGGCATGGAATGTTTTTCCATCTTTTTGTGTCTTCTTCAATTTCTTTCATAAGTGTTCTGTAGTTTCTAGAGTATAGATCCTTTACCTCTTTGGTTAGGTTTATTCCTAGGAATTGTTTTTCGGTGCTATTGTAAATGGAATCGATTCCTTAATTTCTCTTTCTACAGTTGCATTGTTAGTGTATAGAAAAGGAACTGTGTTCTGTGCATTGATTTTTTATCCTGCCACATTGCTGAATTGCTGTATGAGTTCTAGCAATTTGGGGGTATAGTCTTTTGGGTTTACCACATAAAGTATCATGTCATCTGCAAAGAGAGAGTTAGACTTCTTTGCCAATTTGAATGGTTTTTATTTCTTTTTGTTGTCTGATTGCTGAGGCTAGGACTTCTAGTACTGTGTTGAAAAATAATGGTGAGAGTGGGCATCCTTGTCGTGTTCCTGACTTTAAAGGAAAAGCTCTAAGCTTTTTCCTGTTGATAATGATATTTGCTGTGGGCTTTTCATAGAAGATTTTTATGATCCTGAGGTATGTTCCCTCTGTCCCTACACTTTGAAGAGTTTTAATCAGGAAAGAATGCTGTATGTTGTCAAATGCTTTTTCTGCATCAACTGAGAGAATCATATGATTCTTTTCTTTTATTAATGGGCTCTATCATGTTGATTGATTTGCAAATGTTGAACCAACCTTGCATCCCAGGAATAAATCCTACCTGGTCTTGGTGAGTAATCCTTTTAATGTACTGTTAGATCCTAATGGCTAAGATCTTGTTGAATATTTTGGCATCCATGCTCATCAGGGATATTGGTCTGTAATTCTCCGTTATGATGGGTCTTTGCCTGGTTTTGGGATCAGGGTAATGGTGGCCTCATAGAATGAGTTTGGAAATTTTCCTTTTGTTTCTATTTTTTGAAACAGCTTCGGTAGAAAAGGTATTATTTCTTCTTTAAATGCTTGGTAGAATTCTCCTGGGAAGCCATCTGGCCCTGGACTTTTGTTTTTTTGGGAGGTTTTTGATTATTGTTTCAATTTCATTACTGGTTACTGGTCTATTCAGATTGTCTATTTCTTCCTGTTTCAGCCTTGGCAGTTTATAAGTTTCCAGGAAGGCATCCATTTCATCCAGGTTGCTTAATTTGTTGGCCTATAGTTGCTGGTAATAATTTCTAATAATTGTTTCTATTTCTTTGATGTTAGTTGTGATCTCTCCCTTTTCATTAATGATTTTATTAATTTGGGTCCTTTCTCTTTTCTTTTGGAGAAGTTTGGCCAGTGGTTTATCGATTTTATCAATTCTTTCAAAGAACAAGCTTCTAGTTTTGTTGATCTACTCTACTGTTTTTCTGGTTTCTATTTCATTGATCTCTGCTCTAATCTTTATTATTTCTCTTCTCCTGCTTGTTCTAGGCTTTATTTGCTGTTCTCTCTTCAGCTTCTTTAGGTGTAAGATTAACTTGTGCATTTGGGATTTCTCCAATTTTTTGAGAGAGGCTTGGATGGTTATGTATTTCCCCCTTAGGACCGCCTTTGCAGTATTCCATAAGTTTTGGACTGATCTGTTTTCATTCTCATTAGTTTCTATGAATTGTTCAAATTCTTCTTTAATTTCCTGGTTGACCCAATCATTCTTTAGCAGGATGCTCTTTGGCTTCCGAGTGTTTGAATTCCTTCCAAATTTTTTACTGTGATCGAGTTCCAGTTTCAAAGCACTGTAGTCTGATAACATGCAGGGAATAATCTCAATCTTTTGGTATCAGTTTGAGACCGGATGTGTGACCCAGTAAGTGGTCTATTCTGGAGAAACTTCTGTGTGCGCTCGAGAAGAATGAGTATTCTGTTGTTTTGGGTGGAATGTTCTGTAAATATCTACAAAGTCTGTCTGGTCCAATGTGTCATTCAAAGCTCGTTTCTTAGTTGATCTACTTAGATGATCTGTCGATTACTGAGAATTGAGTGTTGAGGTCTCCTACTATTAAAGTATTATTATCGATATGATTCTTTATTTTGACTAATAGTTGGTTTATGTAGTTGGCTGCTCCCAAGTTGGGGGCATAGATATTTACAATTGTTATATTTTCTTGTTGGATAAACCCTTTAAGTATGAGATAGTGTCCCTCTACATCTCTTACTACAGCCTTTGGTTTAAAATCTAATTTGTCTGACATGAGAATTGCTACTGCAGCTTTCTTTTGAGGTCCATTGGCATGATAAATTGTTCTCCATCCCCTCACTTTCAATCTGGAGATGTCTTTAGGTTTAAAATGAATCTCCTGTAGACCACATATGGATGGGTCCTGTCTTTTTATCCAGTCTGTCTGAAGCCCTGTGCCATTTCATGGGAGCATTTATGCCATTCACGTTGAGAGTGATTATTGAAAGATATGAGTTTAGTGCCATCATGTTGCCTGTGAAGTCCTTGTTTCTATAGATTGTCTCTGTGAATTTCTGGTCTATATTACTCTTGGAGTCTTTCTTCTTTTATAGAATCCCCCTTAATATTTCTTGTAGGGTTGGCTTGGTGGTCACATATTCTTTTATTTTCTGCTGGTCCTGGAAGATGTTTGTCTCTCTGTCCATTCTGAATGACAACCTTCCTGGATAACGTATTCTTGGCTGCATGTTCTTCTCATTTGCTACCCTGAATATGTCTTGCTAGCCCTTTCTGGCTTGCCAGGTTTCTGTGGACAGGTATGACATTATTCTGATGTTCCTCCTTTCACACGTACAAAATTTCTTCCCCCAGCTGCTCTCAGGATAGCTTCCCTGGCTCTAAGATTTGCAAGTTTCACTATCATATGCTTGGGTGTTGGTCTATTTTTATTATCTTGGGAAGGGTTCTCTCTGCCTCTTGGACATGAATGCTTGTTTCCTCCCCCATATTAGGGAAGTTCTCAGCTATTATTTGCTCAAATATACCTTCTAGTCCTCTCTCTCTTCACCCTCTCAGGGATCCTAATAATTCTGACATTGGAACATTTCATGGCGTCATTGATCTCTCTAAGTCTGTTCTCATAGGCTTCCAGCTTCCTATCCCTATCCCCCTAGGCTTCCTTCCTATCCTTAGAAGATAAGCCCCAGCTTATCTTCTAGATCACTAATTCGTTCTTCTGCCTCATTTACCCTGGCTGTTAGAGTATCCAGTTTAGACTGCATCTCATTCATAGCATTTTAAGTTCAGCCTGATTAGATCTCATTTCTGCCCTTAGAGATTCTATATTGTTGCTAATCGTTTTCTCAAGCCTAGATATCGACTTCATAATTGCTACCCTGAAGTCTATGTCTGACATCTTGCTTATATCCATATCCATTAGTTATGTGGCAGAAGACATTGTCTCTGGTTCTTTCTTTGTTGGGAGTTCCTCCTCCTAGTCATTCTGTTGAGGGATGGTTGACAGAATGTACAGAGTCCAAAATATCAACCATGACCCAAGCAAGATGCACCCTAGGAAAATCCAGAGCATGTGGAAGCCACCACCAAAAAAACAAAGCCAAAATGAAACACAAGAATAAAATTGATAAAATTAAAAAATTAAAAAATTAAAAATTAAAAAACAAGTGGGGTGTGGACAAAGTAGTGTGTTTCAGTTGTTCCTGGGTGTATTTTGGTATGTTTGTTAGAGGACACTACTTCCCAAAATTACAGGGAAAGTAAAACTTGTATATATAAAAAAAGTAATATTGAATAGGGAAAAAGGACTACAATGAAGCATATATCTATAAAAAAATATAGGTGTGAAACAGTACAAGTTAAAAAGCTACTATGAAATATAAGTTGATATATTAAACATCTAGTTGAAATGAGAAAAAGGTAAAAAGAAAAAACAGAGAAGAACCATAAGAAAAAGAATAACAAGAAAAAGAGAGTTGTATCTGAAAAATAAACAAGCTGTGAAGCAATGCCTGGGACTCAATGTACTATTTCCCCTGGTTTTGGGATTTTACAGTCTTATGGGGACCACAGGGTTGTCCTGCTCTTGTTCTTCCAACCTGTCTTCTGGGGGAGGGGCCTGCAGCGCTGTTTCTCAGGTGACCGTGCTTGGGTGGAGTTGCCCTGTCTCCTGTTGCCGGGCGGGGGCGGGGGAATGGGCTCATTGGAAACCAGTTTTTTGAGCTTTTGTTCTCTGCCAACTTTCTGCACCTCTTCAGAGGGTCAGAGCAAAAATGGCTGCGCCCAAACCTCCGGCTGAGAGCAGAGAAATGGCCGTCTGCTCTCTTCACTAACCCTGCCAGGACACACAGTCTCATTTTTGTATGCAACCTCCCAGGGTGTGCACCCACAGTGGCTCTCTCAGTGGTCATCCCAGGAGCCCGGGTGTGTCCTTACCCTTTGTGCTTCTAAAACCTTTCTTACCTTTCCAACTCTGCCCCGTTTTAACCTTCCCAATCATGCAGGGATCTGTGAGCAAGAGGAGCCACTGAGATAAGGACAGACGGGAGCAAGGGAGCAGCTGCTATGGCTTCTAAACTCCTGACAAACATAGAGGAGGAGGTGACCTGCCCCATCTGCCTGGACCTCCTGAAGGAACCACTGAGCCTGGACTGTGGCCACAGCTTCTGCAAAGCCTGCATCACTGCAGAGAACAAGGAGTACATGACAAGCCAAGGAGGGAAGAACAGCAGTTGCCCTGTGTGCCGAATCGCTTACTGCTCTGGGGAACTGCGGCCTAACCGGCATGTGGCCAACATAGTGGAGAGGTTCCGAGAGGTCAAGGTGACCTCTGAGGAGGGGCGGAAGAGAAATCTCTGTGAGCGCCATGAAGAGAAGCTCTTGCTCTTCTGTAAGAAGGATGGGAAGGTCATTTGCTGGGTTTGCGAGCGGTCTCAGGAGCACCGTGGTCATGAAACGGTCCCCATGGAGGAGGTTGTCCAGGAGTACCAGGTGAGAGACCAGGATGGAGGGAATACAGGGCAGAAAATAGAACTTAATGAGAAATCTTCACTTTGCATTCAACTTTAGTTACCTTGTCATCATAGACCTGAGGCCCGTGATGTCTTTTCTTCCTATTCTCACCTTCCAAGGCCTGAAGAATTTTTTAAAAAAAATTTTTGCCTGAGGGAAATTTTGTGCATTCCCTTAAATTACAAAAAGATAAACTTACAGTACAGATTTAGTCAAAAGTGGATACTTTTGTACCTTGTGCTAGACGGGTGGAGATTTAGTGCCCAAGAGAGGCCGTCATCACCCCATTGAACAGGAGGATAGATGGAGATGTAAGTTCTTTTCTTGCTGCAGAGTTTAGTTTGTTCTAATATTACAAAGAGAATCAGTCCTCTTTTTGATGAAGGGATGGTGGCATCTATCACCTGGGTCTTCTTTTTCTTTTTAATTTTTGGTTTATTTTTTAAAATGCAAGTATAGTTAAATACTGGGCAATCTCTTAATATAATTTTCTGAATAGAATGCAATTTTGTTAATATAATTGATACATTTATATATAAAAAAGTGATTATCTCTGTAGATGCTGAAAAGATATTATTTTATTAACACTTTTAGTTAGCCAACGTACAGCACATCATTAGTTGCGTATAACACCCAGTGCTCATCACCTGGGTCTTAAAGAACAAGTTCACCATGTCAAGTTTCAAGTCATAGATTCCAATTGCTGTTCTCACTGATTCTGTAAACTCTAGTCTCTTTGGAGATTGACCCGATGTTTTCTCCATTTATCCTCTATGCCAATGCTGAGAAATCTGACAGCTTGACTCTGTTGTGACTCTTCTCTCATAGGAAAAGCTCCAGACAGCTCTGCAGAAGCTGAGGGAGGAGCAGCAGGAAGTGGGGATGTTGGAAGCTACCCTCAGAGAGGAGAGAACTTCCTGGAAGGTAGGAGGAGATACTTTCAAAGGGAGTTAGAAAAAAATGCCGACAGGACCTTGAGTGTTAGTCACAAGGATCTCTCCTCCTTTTTGTTCCCTGATAGTCGATATGTCCAGAAGTCATTTAGTTAGTCCTCTTCTTTATCCTTTCCCTGATAAAGGTGGAGGCTGAAAAGTGGACATGTTATAAATGAACACAGACGTTTAGAGGGAGGTATTCACATAGAGGATGGTTAGTGAATCCTGGGTTACATTCCTCTTGTGATTGTGCATCTTTGACCCTCCTGGGGGAAGACAGCAATGACTCATGGTTCTGTCTGCATTGTTCAACTTTCAGCCACGGGTCTGGGGAAGGGGGTCAGGAGTAAAGCAAGGAGACTTGGTTGTCCTGGACAGCTTGTGAAAGCAAAGCCATACCCAAGGATCCTATTTGGGCTCAGGGTTGGTCTCAATAATGCAAACTTGAGGCCATTATTTTGGAATGTGATGAAGAAAAAATAATAGGAAAAGTCACCTTCCCCAAGAATGGCTCCTTTGCTTCTCTCTCATTTCCCAGTGAGAACTTTCCAAAGACAATAGTTCTCTTTCTGGCTCCCAGTCTCTGCCTGATAGACAGAGCACCTCTCTCTCTTTCTCATTCCTGAAGGAACAAATGCAAAATGAGAAAAGGTGTGTCCAGGCACAGTTTAAAAGACTGAAGACTATCATGGAGTGTGAGGAGGTGAGGATGGTGCAAAAGGTGGAGAGTGAGGAGAAAGCTTTTCTCAACACCCTGGCTGCGACGGAGGATGAACTTGTCCAGCAAAGCTAGCTGGTGAGAGACCTGGTCTCAGAACTGGAGCATCGGCTGCAGGGGTCGGCAATAGACATGCTGCAGGTAAGACTCAGGAAGAAGCCTCAGCATCTGAGATTTGAGAAAAATTAAGACAGAGTTTCCTTCTGTTCCATGTTGCTTTGCTCTTTCTGGTGGTGACACAAAGATTCCTTTGGCCTTGCAATATCCCCTTTCCTGTATCTGTGTCAGAGGTTATAGGAATAAATAACCAGGGACAATCTCATACTTATCTATCAAGTGAAGTGCAGAAATCTGACAGTGGGATTTGCACTGTATCCAGGGATAGTCTAGAGGCCTCTGTGATCAGTGATCCAGTGCTAAGGACTTCTTGGGTACCTCTTCATGATTCAGCCTGGTCACAGACAAAGGAACGTCACATTCTAAGACTTCTTTTCCCTCATAGAATAAAGATTTTTCTCCCTCTTTTTCTGTTTCCCGAAAAACAAATAAACAAAAAACAAATTGTGAAGGACTAGTATTATTTATTCTTTAAATATTCAATAGAATTCACCAGTGAAGCCCTCCCATTCTGGGCTTTTCTTTTTCAAATGGCTAAAAATAATATTTAAAAATATGTATTAGGTTTACTTACCATTCTTAAGTCAGATTTTGATGATAAATGTCTTTGTAGGGATTTGTCCACTCTAAAGTTGCCTGATTTGTAGATATAAAGGTAGTCATAATAATCCCTTATAATCTCTCTGGTTTCTGCAGCACACACAGTAATGTCCCCTTTTTTATTTCTGATTTTGGTGGTGTGTTTTTTCTCTTTTTTTCTTGGACAGTTTAGTTGTCTTTGGTCAATTTTTGTGATTTTCTTCAAGAACAAACTTCATTATTTCATTGACTTTTTTAACCTTTTTTTTTTTAAATTTCCTTAAAGATTTTATTTATTTGAGAGGGAGAGAGAGCATGAGTGGGGGTGAGGGGCAGAGGAAGAGGGAGAAACAGATGCCCCACTGAGCAGGGAGACCAACAGGGACTCCATCTCAGAACCCTGAGATCACCACATGAGCTGAAGGCTGCCACTTAACCAACTAAACCACCCAGACTGCCTGCCTGTTTGAACATTTCTATGTCATTTGTGTCTGGTCTTGTCTTTATTGTTTCCTTTGTGTGTGTATGTGTATATGCATGCATGAACGTGTGTGTGTACACACATGAACACAAGTATGTGTACACACATGAACATGAGTGTGTACACACATGAACACAAGTGTGTGTACACACATGAACACGAGTGTGTACACACATGAACATGAGTGTGTACACTCATGAACACAAGTGTGTGTATACACATGCATGAACATGAGTGTGTGTGTGTATTGGGTTTAGTTTGCCATTCCTTTTCTAGTGTCTTAAAGTGAAAACTTTGATTACTTATTTGAGACCATCCTTTCTGGTATAGAATTTAATGATATAAATGCAATGATTTATGTATATTCCATATATTATTTATTTATTATTTATTTATTTAATTATGTTCCATTAGCCAACATACCATTCCATATATTTTGATTGTTTAGTTGTTATTTTCATTTAGTTCTACTTATTTTCTAATTTCCTTTGTGAATTTTTTTGTTAACCCTTGGGATATTTGAAAGTGTGCTATCTATCTATCTATCTATCTATCTATCTATCTATCATCTATCTATCTATCATCTATCATCTATCATCTAACATCTATCTATTTATTGTATTAACATACACTGTAATATCGGTGTCAGGTGTACAATATAGTGATTCAGCACTTCCATACAACACCCTATGCTCATTACAGCAAGTACACTCCTTAGTCCCCATCACCTATGTAACCCATTCCCCCACCCACCTCCCCTTGGTAACCATCAGTTTGTTCTCTATAGTTAAGTGTCTGTTTCTCGGTTTGTCTCTCTCTCTCTCTCTCTTTCTTTTCCCTTTGCTCATTTGTTGTGTTTCTTAAATTTTCTACATATGAGTGAAATCCTATGGTATTTGTCTTTCTCTGACTGACTTATCTCACTTAGCATAATAGTTTCTACCTCTATCCATGTTGTTGCAAATGTCAAGATTTCATTCTTTTTTTATGGCTGAGTAATAGTCCATGGTGTATAGATCCCTATCTATCTATCTATACCCCACACACATATATATGCCACATCTTTATATATATAAAGATATACATAAATTATTATATATTATAATATATACACATGTGTATATATATATATTATATATATAATATCAGTCATCAGTTAATGGACACTTGTGCCGTTTCCATAATTTGCCCATTATAGATAATGCTGCTGGAAATATTGGGGTGCATTTATCCCTTTGAATTAGTATTTTTGTATTCTTTGGGTAAATACCTAGAAAGTGTGCAGTTTAATTTAACAATACTTGATTTCTTACTTTTTCTTCTGGTGTGGATTTCAAATATAATTTCTTTGTAATCATAAAACACATATTTTATTATTTCACTCTTTAAATGTATTGATACTTGTTTTATGGACTAAAATATTGTATGTCCAGAATTTTTTTCTATGTGAATTTGAGAAGAATGTGTTTTTTGCATGTATTAGATAAAATAATCTATAGATGTCTATTAGGTCAAGTTGGTTAATAGTATCATCTATGTCTTCTGTATCTTTGATGGTTTTCATACAGGCTATTCTATCAATTATGTAGAGTGAGCTATCAAAATCTACTACTGAATTGTCTATTTTTCTTTTTAATCCTTTCAATCTTTCTTTGTGTATTTTGAAGCTCTGCTGTTGGGTACATTTACATTTGTAATTGTTATAGCCCTTCTTGATGTACTGAACCTTTTATCATTCTGAAATTTCCCTCTCATTATCTCATAATATTTATTGTCTTAAAGTCTATTTTGTGTAATATAATATATACATGAGCTATTTTATGATTGTTGCTTGGATGGTATATATTTTTCTAACTTTTTACTTTTGCCATGTTTGTGTCTTTGGATCCAAAATATGTCTCTTGTAGATAGCAATAGTTGAATCTTGCTTTTTATCCAGTCCAACAATTATAACCTTTTAATGGGGGTGTTAGGACAGCAACATTTAGTGCTAATGTTGATACAGCTGTATTTACATATATCATATTGCTATTTTTTTCCATATGTTGCTTGTAGTTTTCATTGTCCTTTCTCCTTAACTAGCTTTGTTTGAGTTAAACAAATATTTCTAGTATAAAATATTAAGTTTTACTATTTCTGTGGGGTTTTTTGTCGTTTTTTGTTTTTTAGTTTGTTTTCCCCCAGTGGTTGTTCTAGTGATTACAGTATGCATCTTACCCTATCATGATTTACTTCAGATTAATATTAAGTTAATTCCAGTAAGATATAGAAACTTGCCTCCAACATTATTTCATTTCCTTCCAGCTCCAAAACATGGGTGCTTTAATATGGGCACCTGATCCAATGCAGAGCAAGGACATGCAGGCATAAGAGTTTTTTGGGTTTTGTTTTCTGGTTGTTTGTTGTTGTTGTTGTTGTTGTTGTTTTTTAACTGGGAAGAGAAGTTTTCTTTTCTTCTGGAGTTTATATCAGGAGATTCATGTTTCCTTCATAGACTGAGAGTAAAGTCAATATAGAGGGAATAAATAGAATTTGGAGGACATAGACCAGATCCTGATGATAGGGTTTGAACTTCAAAATTCAGCTTTGATTAAAGTTATAACTGCCCCCCACATCCTTTCCTCTACCTAATCTGGTTTTGTTTTTTGTCATGTACAACATTAAAGCCCTAATACAGAGAGCAAAGCCTTTTTTTTTTTCCTGCCCTTATTGACCCACCTGTTGGCTTAGTTTTCGGTAACATCAAAGAAGATAGGCTGAGGTAAAGGAAACCAAATATATTGGTAGATATTTGTTCAAACAACCAAAACAATACCTAAGATGATAAAGAAAATCAGATAACTAAACACTGTTAAGAATGTGGACTAAACGGAGCTAATATTACTCTGTATGTTAACTAACCAGAATTTTAAGTAAAAACTTAAAAAAATAAAAACAAAAACAAAAGCAAGAATATAGATTAAATTGCTCAGTAGAGCCTGAAGTGCAGGTAAAAGTTGTGGTTTTAGGACAGTGACTGAGTGGATACTCATAACGTTGTGAACAGTGGAGTATAAGAGAGGAGATGGTTTGGTTCATGAATGGTAAGTTACATATTAGACGTCCTAACCTACCAGTTCCTGTGGCTTCTTTACTACTGAATATGTTAATGTGCATCTACAAAGCTGAGTAAAAACAAAGAGTTGGAAATCAAGTTCACATATGTGTGTGTTGAATTTAAGAGAGTGTACGAGATCAATTGCAGATAGTGTGTAAAATGAGGAGAGACTTGAAAAACACCTAACTTAATATATTTGCTTGAATCCTCTGCAAAGCCATGTAAACGTCTTGAGGGATATTATGATTATTTACTCATCTTTGATTGTCCAAAGCCTGTCCTGGTGTTTGACAAATAATAGCGTACCACTTTATGTTTCTATTTAATAATTGAAAGAATCATTGCCTTATTCAAACCATCTCATGCGTTTAGGAAAAAATTATGGGACTTTTGTTTTCCTCGTATGTCTCATTTCCAGAACTAGAAACTTCATGCTATAGTTCTACAATGCTCAAAGCTGTTTCTACCTTTTAGGAAATCTGACAACCTCACATGAGTCTTCTGGAATGATTACCCTGGATCTTATTTTTACTTATTTGCCCTCACATTGGGACCATCTTTACTCCTACTACGGGGTTGGTGGGGAAGTGATGGAGCTTTGTAAGTAGGGAGGTTATTACCTCTTTTTTTTTTTTTAAATTTTATTTTATTATATTGTGTTAATCACCATACAGTACATCCCCAGATTCTGATGTAAAGTTTGATGCTTCATTAGTTGCGTATAACACCCAGTGCACCATGCAATACGTGCCCTCCCTACTACCCATCACCAGGCTATCCCCTTCCCCCACCCCCTCCCCTCTGAAGTCCTCAGTTTGCCTCTCACAGTCCATAGTCTCTCATGTTTCATTCCCCCTTCTGATTACCCCCCTTTTCTTTATCCCTTTCTTCCCCTACCGATCATCCTAGTTCTTATGTTCCATAGATGAGAGAAATCATATGATAATTGTCTTTCTCTGCTTGACTTATTTCACTTAGCATTATCTCCTCCAGTGCCGTCCATGTTGCAGCAAATGTTGAGAATTCGTTCTTTCTGATAGCTGAGTAATATTCCATTGTATATATGGACCACAGCTTCTTAATCCAGTCATCTGTTGAAGGGCATCTCGGCTCCTTCCATGATTTGGCTATTGTGGACAATGCAGCTATGAACATTGGGGTGCATATGGCCCTTCTCTTTACTACGTCTGTATCTTTGGGGTAAACACCCAGTAGTGCAATGGCTGGGTCATAGGGTAGTTCAATTTTTAACTTTTTAAGGGACCTCCACACTGTTTTCCAGAGTGGCTGTACCAACTTGCATTCCCACTCTTGACTCATGTCTTCCCTTTTCTCCCTAGGATGTGAATCACATCATGGAAAGGTATGTGTGGGGGACCAGAGATGGTCCTTCTGTGCAATGAAAAGAGGTTTAAAGTCATTAGAGTTCTGTGGTGATCAATTAGAATAAAATATCTCTCAGGGCAGGACAATTTGGGTGTAGTTATATGCTAAATTTCCGTTCACAAATCGTGGTTTAGGTGTTCTGTAACTATTGAGAATGGACCAGGTTCTATGGGAGGGAATGTGGGTGGTGGGAAGTCACACAGTTTGGGTTAGTAGCAGTACTGGGTATAAGGGGTGGCGGACCCCTGTGACTTCATAAATTTTATTCACCTTGCACGCCTGTATCTGACTCAGGTACTTATATTTCATAGGTGCCTGGCTTATCATGGGAAGTTCGTGTCTTCTTTACCTGCCAAGCTTTACCGCCAAGCAATTGGAGACAGTTCCCTTATATTTAAACTTCTGCCCTGGGAATAGAAGAGACCTTCCATATGGCTCTGTATAGATTTCAAAAACAAACTTGAATCTTGTGGAGTATTTTGGCCCTAGTACACACTAGTGATCCATCTCGGTCACATATTTTAGAAGCCAGAACGGAAAAGTAGCATTCTTGTGTCTAAATTTGCACACCTACCTGACAGCATCAAGCTTTTTCCTAACACATGAAATTAAGGCCATCCTTAGTTTGGTGTTCGTGTCTTCTGTTCTGTTTGCGAATTTTCCCAGAAAACCTGAAAGCTCAGAGGTTATTCTGAGGGCTTCCCTACTGGGGGGCAGAGTTTAAAGATCTTGGTCCTCCCCAGACAATATTTCCACACCTGGTATGTTCCAAACATCTGGGAGCCAGGTTCTGCAGCCTCACTTTCTGATCATCTGCCCTGGGAACCCACAACTATGCAGTGACTTTTCCGCACATTAAGTTTTTTTTAAGATACCAAAGTTTTGTTTTGTTATACCCATTAGTTCATATAATTTCTAGGAGATAGAAAGGGAGAGGTTCATGGTTTACTTTTGGAAGGAAGAAACTGCCTCTGAGAGGTCAAGACTTTCCCAAGGTCACACAGAGGGTAACTGGGAAGGTGGACATGAACACATTTCTTCTGGTTCCAAGGTCAAGAGTCTGCTCTCCTCTTTCTCAGGGTCTCTGGGGAGGAGGGTTCAAGCTCTTCAATGGAGTGAATAGGAAGTCAGTCATTTTGGAAGGACAAAAATTCAGAAGTGTGGGGTTCAATTTTTGTCATCCTTAGGAGTAAGAACTTGAATCTGAAGAAACCAAAAACTTTTCTCAAGGAACAAAAGAGAGTGTCCCGAATTCCTGATCTGAAAGTGATAACACAAGCTTTTAGAGGTGAGGAGTACTGGAGCAAGTGGGTGGCTCTGGGAGTCTTGTAATGGCAGGGGCACTTGTAATGGGGAAAAGGGCACAATTTCTAGGTATGGAGAGAGAAGACAAAGGACATCACATGCTAATGATATGGTCATATTTAGTGGGGAATGGCCAGGTGCCTGGGGCACACTCTCCTTCACCAGTTCACTACCTTGCCATAGTCCCCAATCCTTCCCCTAATCTTCAGGGGAAAAAGATTTCAGGGTTGCCTCCTTCGCTTGTGTTGATTATAATTTTTTATTATTTGAGAGTTAACACATATAGTACTACTGAGGTGAGGAGAAATCAGTATTATCAAGCCACCTTGTTCTCATCACCTTTCATTTTTTCGTTCCTAGTAGGTTTTATGTTCCAACGCCCATCTTTTCCCTTCCAACACATACATACATATTCTGCTTCTGCAGTGTTCCACATCTCCCCAAGAACAGAACAGAATTTTTCCCAGTTCCCATTTATTCCCAAGATCCCTCTCACAGTGTCATAAATAAAGCCATGTCATATCTCTCACCCAGCCCCAATTTTTCTGCAGCTCAGATGACTCCAAACATCTCCAAAATACAGCCTATGCTGTCTATTTCTACAGATCGAAGACAAATGAGATGTGTGTGCTGTTGGAAACCAAATAATACATATGATAGCAATTATGGTGTCCTGGGCTCCCTGGTTATTGGACTGGGGAAAAATTACTGGGAGGTAGATCCTGGAGGTATATGATGGAAAATGCCCAGAACCCAATATGAAATTTCATGTTATACATGATTAAAATCATCAACATGTTTACCTAGGTTTCAACCAAATATGACTACTGCATTAAAAGGTGCCACATCAACTTGAATATAATGTTTTTAAGGAGTCGTCCTTCTCCGATCCCTTCATATTAATCTTGGCCCTACCTGTCCCTCCCCACTGTGTTGGAATTTTCCTAGACTATGAGGGTGGCCCTGTTTCACTTTTCCATGTCACAAACCATGGGTTTCTCATCTATAAATTCTCTTCATGTTCCTTTTCTCGGATAGTTTTTCCATATTTCAACCCTATGAAATGTAATGATCCCATACTCTGTGCTCACCACGTTCTTGAACCTTCTTACAAGCCTACTCATTTCTTTGTAGTGCCTCTTGCCTTGGGTGCAGCTGACGCACCCACCGAGCTTATCTGCACCATTCTCACCCTCTTTTTTTTGCTGTCTTCCTTCTCTCCATTTGAACACCCTTCATTCAGGAGAAAATATAATAGTTAAGAGTGATAGTTTTGTGTCCAGAGTGTCTAGGTTCTTGTCCTGTCTCTCCACACAATGCAATGTAACCTTGAATAATGTACTTAAATGCTGTGTTTATTTTCTTAAAATCATCTTGGTGTAAAAACTGCACTGTACTTAGGATCACTGTGATAAAATAAATGTCATTAAGTATAAACATTAAGCGCTTTGATTTATTTTTTATTTTTTTTTAAAGATTTATTTCTTTGAGCAAGAGCATGTGCGAGAAAGAGCAGGAGGATGGGCAGAGGGAGAGAGAGAACCAGACTCCCCACTGAGCAGGGAGCCCGACATGGGGCTCGATCCCAGGATCCTGAGATCATGACCTGAGCTGAAGGCAGATGCTTAACCAACTGAGCCACTCGTGCGCCCCTGAGTGTCTTAATTGTGAATAAATACTTGCTCCTAAAAAATGTAAGCTGTCTCAGTGTCTCATGAAATTCTATGGGATTCAGTTTTCTCATTTGTAAAAAATAAATAAATAAAAAGAAAAAAAAATGACAAAAAGAAATGTACCTGATGTAGAATTGTGAAAATTAACCAACAGGATGTTTTCTAGCGTGTAAGAAGGGATCTAGTAGGTGCCTATTTGTTTTTGGCTCCCTCTCATTCCGACTAAAAGAAATGATTTTAAGAATACGTATTAGCTTACTTTCAACATTAGTACCCTTGTTTTGGGTTAAGAAATAAAATAACTTGATTAAAGAATTACAATTTTCTTTAAATTTTAGCTAATAAATGTTTTTGTATAGCTGCCTAGTCTTTTTTTTAATTTCATTTTTCTGCAGTTATTCTATTTCATTGATATTGAATTTCAGTTTGGGCTATTTTCCCAACTTTAAAAAGTTATTATTCACAGTGATACAGTAAGAGAGGTACAATCATGGGATTTCTTAACAAAGGTGAAGGTAAGTGTTTTGCTTGCCTGATCAACTTTCCTTTTGCAGTGACTTGAAAGTTCTCAGGAAGGAAGAGGAAAATCCTGCTCTCTCCTTCAGTGAGATTGGAGCGGAGTTATCTCTGCAATGGATGTTCATTTGGGGCTTGGTGGGGTCCCGGTGTCTTTTAGCATTATTATTCCCAACTCTCTTTAGCTGTGTTGAGCTAGGAGAAAAAAAGTGGGCTGTCTGGTTAAACAGTATCTGTTCTCATGCCTGTTTGCCCCCAGAACCCCATCTGCCTCATCTTTGGATGACCTTTGATGACACAAAGGATTCCAAGGTGAATATTTCTAGAATCTGTGTGTGTGTGCACACGTACGCACGTGCATGCACACACACACACCTATATCTCAGCATTCATCCAGGGAAACTGGAGGAAATTGATCTTCTAAATTTTCCCTTTGACCTCTGCCTTCCTGTTGCCCCGTTGCTACAGTGAATAATTTGAGGAATATAAAAATGTCTTCTAGAAGTAGCAAAAAACGTGATAAGATCATAATAATGCAAGTGTGCAAAACCATGAAATTATAGGCGCCCAAAGTATATGAGGCATGCTTCTTTTGATAGCCCAGCATCTGGGTCACTTCTGTAGTCAGGGACAGCAGATAACATCTCTGCCTGCCGTGCTCCAGGAGGGAAAGGGAAATGAGGAGACTTCATGATTTTAAAGCCAGAGGGATCTAGGAAAGCTGATCCATTTGGTTCTTGTACTTGTAAACATACAGTGTTTGGGATCCTATGGAGAAATTCCCAGTGCTCCCTTTACCTATGTAAACGAGGCTTGATGACGGGGCCCCTGCCCAGTTCTGCAATCTCTCTCTTCACTCGTCTTTCTCTTTTTTTTTTTTTTTTTTTTAAAGATTTTATTTATTTATTTGACAGAGACAGCCATCGAGAGAGGGAACACAGCAGGGGGGGTGGGAGAGGAAGAAGCAGGCTTCAAGAGGAGAAGCCTGATGTGGGGTTCGATCCCAGAACGCTGGGATCACGCCCTGAACGTGAAGACAGACGCTTAACGACTGCGCCACCCAGGCGCCCCTTCACTCGGCTCTCTTGAGCCCCGTGCCCAGTCCTCTGGAAAAACCAGGTTTCTAAATACTCATGCTTCTGCCTGGGCCCTGTCTGCCACCTGGAAGCAAAGCTCAGCCAAGGATGCAAAACCAAAGGAAAACTTTTACCCTAGAGAAGAATTTCCAAAATTGTCAACATATTTAAAAAATAAAAGATAACTGTAACTTCACATACCTTTGTAAGAAATAATACAGAGACACACGTTATGCGCTTTCTTCAATTTCCCCCATTTTTCAGATCCTTGCCACCACCGTCAAGGCAATTCCAGTTTTGTTTTTGATACACACACACACCTCATAGGCAGACTTGTTTTCAGTTTTTTATTTTTAAATTTATTTTTATTTTTTAAGTTTTGTTATGTTAGTCACCATACAGTACATCATTAGTTTTTGATGTTATACGCAATGAATCATGTTTTCACTTTTTAACAGAAATATCATTTGATACATCATTGACATATAAAAATTGTAAACATTAAAGGTGCACAACTTGATGGTTGAATACTGTATATGCTGTGAAATGATCACCACAATCAGGCTAATAACATATGCATCATGTGGTGAGTATGTGTGTGTGGGTCTCCCCATTTCCTCCTTCCCCCAGCCCCTGACAACCACCATCCTAATTTCTACTTCCTAGTGTAACTTGCAGACCCTGCATAGAAGTGAGATCATGTGGTATTTCACTTCCTGTATCACAGATGGACTTTTATTATAATTCTGGTGTTGCCACATACTGGCCCCTAACAAAACTAAATTTTATGAAATATGCTTTCTCATTTATAAAAAAAAAAAAGTAATGAAAATTACTTGATGAGTTATGTTGCAAATTAAATAACAGAATATTTTAAATAATTGCTACTATTTCCTAACACATGAGCAGTGATTTAGAATAATGTCTGTTATTTTTCTGGTTCCCTTTACCTGAGACTTTGAAATAAATCATTTAAAAAACGCGTTATTAGTTTACTTTCAAAATTATTTCCTTTGCTTTGTTTTAACTAATAGAATAGCTTGCTTAAATAATTACAGATTTTTTAAAGAATTTTATCTGATTGTAAAATACTTTAGCATTGTAAGAGTTTTTTCTTATCACCTTCATAGCTGCCCGTCTTATTTTATAATTATAATGGCCTCTTTAACTGAATATACTAATGAATATCTTCCCCTGTTTCTGCAGTAATTCTATTTCATTGGAAATCTCCTTCTGTTTGCCTGGCTTTGCTCAATTATTATTCATGGCAATATGGAAAGAGTCCAGAGTACTTTGTGTGATTTCTCAACAATGTCCTAGGCCAAACTTTGGTTTCTTCTCCTTTGCCTCATTCTTCCCAGTGAGCTGATGACTCTGGCAGTCCTCAGGAATGACGAAAAGCTGGTTCTCCCCTCCTTTCTCCCAGAATTGTTTCTGCAGTGGTTCCTCATGCAGGCCTTGGTGAGATCTCCCTGTCCACTTCTCTCAAAATCCAAACTTATCATCCCTTTTGAGTGAATACTGTAAATTGACTCACTGGTTTTTAGAATTAATGCATATTTTATGTCATAATAAAGTGCCAGATGTTTTTTCAAGGTGGTTGTCCCATTTTTCATTATCACAGGTCAGAAAGGAGAAGAGGGACGATATGGTGTGTGGTGGTGGAGGCAGAGATATATAGTAGATGTAACTTTGGGATAGTCTATTTTTGTTCTGTAAATCTTACTGACAATTGGAGGGGAGTACAGGGCTCCAGGTGTGTGTGTATTTATGGGGTGTGAACAGGGGCAGGGTAGGTGAGTTGATTGTGAGACCCAAAGGTGATGAGTTCCTAATACTTCCTCCTCTCTCATGCCTCCTACAAATCCCATATCCATCCTTTGACTACTTTTGAATCTCTGATTTGACCTCACATCCTGGGCCTCAGACACCTAAACTTTCCCTCCAGACTTCACGTGAGAAGTTTGTTTGAGGGCAAGAGCTTCTGGAATGTGAAGAAAGACATGTTTAGCAGTATGGGGTGTAGAAGCTGATTTTTAAATCAGGATCCCTTCTCTTTAGCCCCCAAGAACTCCCTTCCTTCCAAAACTCAAACCCCAGTACCCCATATGTATTTCTAAGTAGGCTGAGATAAGGCAGCTTTGGGCTGTAAAGTCTTGGGTCAATCTATAATTTGAAAATTACACTTACATAGAGGACAGGTCCTCTATGTTTCTGAGCTTGGCCGAGAAGAGATAACAAAAAATTCATCCGGAGAAGGTGGGAGGGAATCAGAGACTCAAGAGAGGGTGAGAGGTTGGGAGGGTAGATGGGTAGGAGGGGAGGAGGATGGTGCGGGCTGATGTCCCAGGAACCACCTCTGAGACATCAAATTTAAGGTGGGAAAAATCAATGAAGAAATCAGAGCTTGTCAGTACAAGGAAACATGGGCTTTTGGTTGGAAACCTGAATGAACCTTGCTCCTTCTCCTACCACCCAAAGTCGATCTCTGGAGCTCACCACGTTGCTGTGATCCAGAGTCCAGCTTACTGTGCTTCGGCCCATCAGCAAATAAAAAAGTCCTCCTTAGGGCTTTGTGTCCCCCTCCATTTCCTATATCTCCTGCTGCAGAGGAATCTAAATGAAAGATCTCCCACTTTGGGCCCATGAATTTTAACTGTTTTCAGTCTGAAAAAAAAAAACACACAGGCCACAGGAAGTAATGTGGTTTGATAGCGCTGGTACAGAATGATTAAACAACAGGCAGTGAGATAAATAGCTGAGTAAACCTTAGGAACAAAACAGAGAAGACACGAAGAATTGTTGGTTAACACTCTTCAGAGGAGTTGATATCAAAGTTCATACCGGAATTCACATGCACCACAGAAAGTATGCTGACCGCAAGAGCAACAAGGGACAGAATCATGATCCCCATTAACATGTTCAATGCAATTAAAATGATATTAGAGGGGCGCCTGGGTGGCTCAGTCATTAAGCATCTGCCTTCAGCTCAGGGCGTGATCCCAGAGTCCTGGGATCGAGTCCCGCATCAGGCTCCTTGCTCCGCTGGGAGCCTGCTTCTTCCTCTCCCACTCCCCCTGCTTGTGTTCCCTCTCTCGCTGGCTGTCTCTCTCTCTGTCAAATAAATAAATAAAATCTTAAAAAAAAAAACTTCCTTTAAAAAAATAAATAAAATGATATTAGAGTTGTATAACTGTGTGTCTTTCTATTCAAATATCATTCCCTACGTGCAACACCTTGTAATAGATCTGAGACATGAAGGAACAACATAGAAAAGTTCCCTTCCCTTTATGGAACGTTCATCAAACTTACCGTTGTTTGGAGCAGAGCTGCATGAGGACGGATACTCAATGACAGTATTATATGATAACAAAGGTGATAAAAAATGCCAGCTCTCAGAACGTAACTTGTACAAAATTTAGATGCTTATGATTATGCACTTGAAAAGTATCACAAGTTTTTTCATTGTTAGGAAAAACTTCCTTCAGCATGGTTCAGTGATTATGCATGCATGTTATTCAATTCCTGCCTCGTAGATATAAGTGATTCAAATGGAGTTTCAAAGCCATGATTACCTTACATTTCTGTGGGTTACAAACAATACCAAAACATCTCTGCTTTAGTTCACTGAACATCGGGCTCTCAGTCGCCCGGCAGGGTCTCACATTGGTTCATGTGTGAAGTTTGCCATGCTCTGCAATTCTGCCAGTCAGGGATCCACCATCATTCAGTTGCCCCATCTAGAACACGTCATCAGAACAAGAACAAGGTACATGGCACAAAAATGTGTGTAGGAAATACAAGATGTTTCAGTCCTGCCTTTGATTGAGATTAAATAGGATAAATTTTTCCCCAAGGAAATGGGGAAAGGTAGAAAAATTATGGAGGTGTGTTACTCAGTAAAAGATTATGCTGGAATACTACCATGTATTAACCTCCGTGTTCTCACCTGCGTCCTAGTTGTTGGGTAATAAGGCACCGATCTGGTTCTACTCTGGTTAATTTCTGCAAGCCTTCCTTTTCTGAGCTGCCTGCATAAGAAATGGACACTGGTAATTAGCTGGTATACTCCTAAGATTCACTGACATTTTGGAAAAATTTTCTTCATAGGCTCACACTGAAGAAACTTTTATTTTTTTATTTTTATTTTATTTTTTTATTTTTTATTTTATTATTATCTTTTTTAAAGATTTTATTTATTTATTTGACAGAAATAGAGACAGCCAGCGAGAGAGGGAACACAAGCAGGGGGAGTGGGAGAGGAAGAAGCAGGCTCATAGTGGAGGAGCCTGATGTGGGGCTCGATCCCATAACGCCGGGATCACGCCCTGAGCCGAAGGCAGACGCTTAACCGCTGTGCCACCCAGGCGCCCCTATTTTTTTATTTTTTTAAGATTTTATTTATTTGACAGAGGTAGAGACAGCCAGCGAGAGAGGGAACACAAGCAGGGGGAGTGGGAGAAGAAGAAGCAGGCTCCTAGTGAAGAAGCTTGATGTGGGGCTCGATCTCAGAACACTGAGATCACGCCCTGAGCCGAAGGCAGACGCTTAGCGCCTGAGCCACCCAGGCGCCCCTGAAGAAACTTTTAAATTTTGTTTTTACTATACACAATGATGGCTGCTGATAGTCACTATGTCTGCTCATTTTTACAGACCTTTATAACTGATTATTCTTTCTTATCACAGTCTGCATTGCAAGAGTTCAGGTGTCAAGCCTTTCTAGATCAATTATTTTATCCTTTGTGGCTTGCCTGGGGCTTGAATATAGCATAAACTCAACAAATAATTATAGGATTGAATTGAAATGCTGAGTATTCAGGCTGTATCATTGTACTCCACATTTTTTCTTACTCAAATAGTCCTGCGGGAGTAAGCCGAGGTAGGAATAAGAATGCAGTGATTGGGTGCCCAGCTGGTGCAGGCCCTAGAACATACCCTTCCCTGGCACCCTATGTGGTGCCCTCCCACTGTTATTGTTTTGTAAGTTTCCATTCTTCTTCCTTTCTTTCATTTCCCCTTCTCAGATTTTAGGTTTCATTTCTACCCAGTTCCTGTATGAAACCTCCCTTGTGAAGACCAGTTTTCTGGCTTGGTGAGTTAATCTTGCCCATACTTGCATCTGATCTCCACTGAGTCAAGACTTCTCCACTTCAGTCTAAAGGTTTGTGGGGTAGTTGTGAAGGCAAAGGGCAGGCAGTTTGGGAGGAACAGATTGAGTGTGCTTGGATGAGTTTAATTTGTGGTTTTGAAGCTGCTCTGAATTCATCAAGGAGCCAGCTTGTATGTTTTCTGCAGGAGGGAGGTAGGTGCATTTAGTCTGGGGGTGGCATGACCGCTGAAAACAGGAGACTTAAGAACACTGAGAGCCTTGTGTTTCTTGGAGGGATCATTATTTCTCCAGGCTGAATTACTCTCATCTTCTTTCTATTCTGTAGTTTTGACTTTTCTACCTTGCCAAGGTGAGCCAGAATAACATTTTTCCCCCCCAGAAACAGAAAATCTCTTCCTCTTTTCCTCCAATGAAGCCTGTGAGATGGAGCTCTGTTTTCCCTCTTCATAAAAGCCCAAGCTCCTGGACAGATCCAGTAGAGACAAGAGTCTTTATCTGGACTTGTGGGAGGGAAAGAGATCTTAGGGGCTATGCCAGGGAGAAGACACTCTTGAAACTCATCCTTAATTCTTCTTGTCCTGATAACTTCTGGGAAGCTGTCCAGAACCTTCCTGATAAATCATTAGACTTTCGGCCAGCCTGATGAGAGAGGCTGGATGATCAGACTGCTGTCCATCTCTGCAGCTCCCCCATGGCCACTTGCCTCTCTGGAGCTCTAGCCACAGGGAATTTGTTCTCTTCAGAGTGTGCATGGCTTACTCTCACCTCAACAGCACCCCACGATACTCTGGTGTCCACTCCTGATTCAGAACTTGTCTTCCATCATCGTAGACACACCTTTGCATTGCTTTTTAGCTCAACTCCCTACTCCACTTTCCCTGCATAGAGCTAAGGAAAGGAGTTGGTAATTTCTCAGAAAAAAACTCCATCTTAATCTCACCGCTGAACACCTTGTACCTGATCTCAATGTTACATAGTATTTTGATGTGTACTTTCCTTTCCTCTCACTTTTCAGAAGTCACTGGTCTGTGTCTTACACCTAGACAAAGTTCATGTCTGCTGTATGTTGTTTACTCAGGGGGCTAGTACAGGGTCCAATAGATGGGAGAAAGTGGGTTTTAAAATTTTTAAAATATTTTTGATTAAATTCAAAATGTGCTTTTGACATTAAGAAAGTGGAGAGAAAGGCAGGATAGATGAAGCTTAATGGCAGTATCCTAAGTGAAAGAATTCAGCCTCCAAGGATCGTATGTTATAATTCCACCTTTATAAATTGACCAGAAAAGGCAAATCTATAAAAACATAAGATTAACGGTTGCCTGAGGCTCAGGTTCAGAATGGGCGTGACTGCTAATAGCAGTCAGTTTGCTTTCAAGTGATAGAAATGTTCTAAAATTGGACTGTGTGGATAGTTATATAGTTCCCTGTTTACTAGAATCATTGTATTGTACCCTTAAAATGAATGCATTTGATATAAACATGACTTGATAAAATTGTTTTTAAAAAGTGAGTCATGCAAAAATCAGGGGTAGGATCACTCCACGCAGGAAGAGAGGAGTGCAAAAGCCCAAGAACCACGGTGGGTTTAGTGTATTTAACATGGAGAATGTGTTTGCGGTGGGGAATAAAGACAGGAACAATTAATGGGTTGCACAAGGTTCTTGGTAGGAAGGCCTTCAATTTGTCCTACCAGTAGAAGGAGAGAAACTAGCAAGCTTGCCTAAAATTTGTCATGCAACATAAACTGAGAGTTAAAGCGTTTGCAATTATTACGAAGAGCCCTTTTCATTTTGCTACTGACTTACTCCTCTTGTAGGGTTTCTTTTCTTAATTGTATGTTAATGTTTTGCCCTGTTCTAAATCTCTACATAGTCAGTATCTTTTCTATTTCTGCCTTTCTTGTCATGGTCCCTTCAACATTCCCGGCCCTGCAGGAGTCTGTGAGCAAGAACAGCCTCAGTTGTCAGGACAGGAAGAAGCCAGGGGAGCTCTGCAATGGATTTTCCAGCACAGGTGAACATACAGAAGGATGTGACCTGCCCCATCTGCCTGGAGCTTCTGACAATGCCCCTGAGCCTGGACTGCGGCCACAGCTTCTGCCAAGCTTGTATCACTGCAAAGAGCAAGGAGTCAGGGACCCACAAAGGAGGGGAAAGCAATTGCCCAGTGTGCCAGTGCAAATACCAGTTTTGGAATCTCCGACCTAATCAGCCCCTGGCCAACATAGTGAAGAAAGTCAGGGAGAACATGAGCCCACAGCAGAAAAAGCTCTGTAAGCACCATGGAGAAAAACTCGTGATCTTCTGTAAGGAAGATGGGAAGGCCATTTGCCAGCGCTGTGCCCAGTCTGTGGAGCACCACGGTCATCAAATATTCTTCATGGAGAAGGTGATCAAGGAATGTCAGGTAGGCCCAAGGGTGAAGGTAGAGGGGCAGAATGGTACCTCAAGTGAATCCTTCACTTTTTTAAACTATTTTCTTCCCTTTGTCATCATAGAACTGAACTCTGCGATCTCTTTCTATACCCTTTGCTCAGTTTCTGAGATTAAAAGGATATTTCTGTGCATTCTTTCATTTGATCAGAAATAATTTAGGCTACAAAGAGAAGTTGGATGAGTGGAGAAATGTTTCCCAAGATAAATTCTGGTTGTCCCTTTGACCAGAAGGGTTTATGGGGAACACGGTTGGTCGGATGTGGGGAGCATGTCAATGAGACGAAAGGAACTTCCTTGCTGCAGGATCAATTCTTCCTCTAGGAAAAGAGATCATCAGGTTACTCTTGATAAGAGATGGTAGCTTGCATCACCCAGGGATACAGAGTACCGTAACCTCTTCAGATATTTGCCTACATCCTAGATTCTAATCACCAGTTTCATTTCTGTAACCTAGTCTCGTCTGAGATGAGTCTGATGTCTTCCCTCTATCCAGGTGCTAAGAAAGCTCATAGCTTGACTCTAATGATTCTTTTCTCACAGGAAAAGCTCCAGGCTGCTCTGAAGAAGCTAAGGAAGGAGGAGCCGAAAATGGAGGAGTGGGAAGCTGACATCAGAGAGGAGAAAGCTTCCTGGAAGGCAGGAAGAGATATTTCCTGAGGGAGTTCTGAGACAGAAAATTGGGCAGCACCTCAGTCCAGTCACAAGGAGGCCCCTTCCTCTTTGTTACCTCAGAATTAATGAGTTTGGGGGCTTCTCAATTAGTCCTCATTTCATTCCTTCCCTGTTGGGGTGGGTGCCAGAGAGTAAACATATCACAAGTGAAATCAAATATTTGGAAGTGAAAGCATAGAGGAAAGCAATGTAAAAGTGACTCAAGAATCCCATGTCCCATATCCATCATCGAGTTTGAGGCACTAATACTTCCAGAAAACACATTGAGAAAAGCCCAGTGTTCCCTATTTAGGAGGTGTGGGTGGAAGGGCTTCCTCTGCAGTGTGGCATGATTATCCGGGACAGGTGTCTGTAATCCAAGCCTCATCCAGGTGTCACTTTGTGTTTCAGGGTGGGCCTTGTTAAAGTAGACATTCATTCCTTTGGGAGAAACTCAAGAGAAAATAGTGGGGAAATGGCTTTCTCAGTCATTGCTCACTGCCTGTTCCCTGCTCTCCCTTTGAGAAGTCCCTGAGAAACATAGTTCTTGTCTTGGCTCCCAGGCCCAGACAATGTAGGCCCTTGGACAGACTGACTACCTCTTTCTCTTCTCATTCCCAAAGAATCATATGCAGACTGAGAGACAAAGGATTCTGAAAGGGTTTAATGAAATGAAAGCCATCCTGGACAGCGAGGAGAAGAGGGTGCTGCAAAAGCTGGAGGAGGATGAAGTGAATGTGTTGGATAACTTGGTAGTGGCCAAAGACCAGCTGGCCCGGCAGAAGCAGTGCTTGAGAGAGCTCATCTCAGCTGTCGAGCATCAGATATGGGGGTCGTCAGTAGACACGGTGCAGGTAAGGCTTGGGTTGGAGCTCCTACATGATGAGATTCAGGGGAAGCACAGAGACAAAATTTCCTTCTCTGCTGAGTCCCCGAACTTTCTTCCTCATGGTTCTATTCAAGCCTCGGGCCCCTCAGTATGCTTTCACTGTCATTTCAAGGGTCATAAGGATAGTTCAAAGTAGGAACTGCAAAGGAAATCGCCATTGTTAGTAATTTATAAAAGGCAGTGCAAAAAATTGGAGAGATATTCTTCATAAATTCCCAGGATGTGTCATCTTGCATTTGCAAGGCATCTCTTCACTAAGTTTAGTCAAATAACACAGATCTCTGTTTACATTTGATTTTCTTGTTATTGTTGAGTCCAGACTGTGCAATACCTGTGGTTTTGATTTGCATTTCCTGAGTGTAGGCCAATAACGTTGAACATCTTTTCATGTGCTTTATTGGACATTTGTATGTCTTCTTTGGAGAAATATCTATTCAAATTCTTTTCCTGGTTTTCCAACTGGGTTGTTTGCTTTTTGTTGCTGAGCTGTAGGAATTTGGTGTATATTCTCTATGGTAATACCTTATCAGATACACAATTTGCAAATATCTTATCTCTTTTTGTGCATTGTCTCTTTACTCTCTTCCTGGTGTCCTTTGATGCACAGAAATTTTTTAACTTTGGTGTGGTCCTACTTAGTTATTTTTCTTGTATTCCCTGTGCATTTTTTGGTCATACCCAAGAAATTATTACCAAATCCAATATTGTGAAAATCATTCGCTTTGTTTTCTTTTAATAGTGTTATACTTTCAGATCTTAAATTTAGATCTTTAGTTGATCTTAAATTATAATTTATATGTGATATAAGTCATCCATGTTTAATATTATCGTAACCATTGTATTATACTGAGGCTTTTTGGGGGGAAATAATTTGGTAAAAAGGCTGACGAGATGGCAGTCAGTGAAGGGATGGGCTGTATGAGAGATTTGTATGTCCAACCTCAATTGAATTACTTTTTTTGTTTTTGTTTTTTTTGTGGTAACAACCTCTTGAATTACCCATTAAGGAACCATCCTTACCCTCAGTCCATGGCATTGGTTAGAGTTGATAAAGTCAATAGCATCAGGGATGTATATGTCTCTCAAGTCTAGGTAAATCAGAATATCAGATTCCTTTATGTTTACCAATGATGCAGTAATTATTTTAAGATATATACCTGACCCAATTAAGGTAAATGATTTTTATGCCTTAGAATTTTACTATCATGACTAGAAAGAAGTTCTCTTTTTCACCAGATAACATATCAGGGACTATCATTTAAGCCTGGAGATTCAAGTTGATGCCATACAGAGTCTAAAAATAAACCCAATATTGCTGGTGGAAAATAGAATTTTGAGAAGCACAGATTCTGATGACAAGATTTTCATTTGGAAACCTAGCTATGACTAAAGTCACACCTGCTCCTGAATTTATTCTTCTTTCTTTTACATTTAAACCAGTTTTAGTCATATGCAATAACAACAAAAAAGGCTAATACAGAAAATAAAACTTTATCTGAGGATGTAAAGCCAACTGGAGAGCAAGTCTTTGTTGGTATAAGAGGGGTTAGGCTGGAGAGAGGGAAACCAAATATGTTAGTACATTTCTGTTCAAAAAATAAGGCAACTAATGGCTATGCTGGGAAAAAAAGGTGGCTAAAAGATTTTGAGGATATAGATTGGACTGGTTTAATACAATATTGGAATTCAGAGTAAGATATTATAGTTTCTAGAAGAGTGACTGAGTAGATATTGGTATCATTTTGGACAATGGAATGTAAGTAGTTGGGAAATAGTTACATTTTAGACTTCCTCATGTGCTGGTTCTTGTGGCTTATTTCATGCTTAAAAATTAGGGAGATTACCTATATGGAGTGTAGAGGAGGAATATAGAATGAATAGAGGGAAGCCAGAGAAATATTTGTTTGAAGTTCTTGTTTACTTGTACCTGCAGCAAAAGAAAGTACACTTTTTGAGAATGGTTATGATTGATTACTTATATTTGACTCTCCAGAGCCTGGAATGACGTCTGGCAAATATGAGTTTCACCTTTATTTGTCTCTAGAATAAATAAAAGCATAATGAATTAATGAGGTCTCCTCATAAATTTATTTTTTTCAAATGTCAAATCTTTTATCTTCTTTTTAAATATATCCCATCCCCAAGTACTGGAAATCATCCTTCTAACATCTTCACATGAGTCCTTGGGATGGTTGATCTCAGGCTTACTCTACATTTTGTCCTTCATACTCTGATTATCTATATATTCACATCATACCAAGGGGCTTTAGGGGGTCTAAGGTGGATAAAACTTTTTAAGGTAGGAGGGCTTATAACTCCTTGGAGGGTTGCCAGACAAAATACAGGATGCATAATTAAATTTTAATTTCAGATAAATGATATATTTTTTTAGTAGAGGGTATCCTAAATATTGCAGGAGGCATGCTTAAACTAAGGCATTTTTGTTTATTTATATAAAATTAAATTTTAACCAGTCATTTTTATTTTCTAAATATGGCAATCTCATACTTGATTCATGTTTTCTCTCTTCTCCCCAGGATATGATTAATGTCATGAAAAGGTATGTATGGGAGACCAGGTATGGTCCTTTTTTATGACAGAAGACAGAATTATAGCCGCGAGAGTTATCTTGGGATCAACCAGAATTAAAAAAAAAAATTAACAGAGCTGGAGAATTTGGGAATTACATTGTTTCAAATTTTTGATCACAGGTGAAGGTTTTCAATGCAATTTGGGTGGCGGGAGGTCACAGAGCCAGGACCAATAAGAGCATGATTTTAGGCATTTTAGTCAAACCTCAGTCTTTATCTCAGTTCATTTCCATATATCATAGGTGCCTATCTAATTTCAGAGAAGATTCTATCTTCCATTCTCCAGGCCCCCAAATCTTCCACAAGGACAGCTCCTTTGCATTTATTTTTCTTCCTGATGTTAGAAGAAACAAGGTCTTTCTAGTGGTTTTATTTGGACCTCCAAAGGAAAAAAAAAAAAAAAAGCTCAGTCTTGGGGAATAGTGGCTTTCTTCCAGGTGCCAATAATTAATCTCTTCTTGCTTACACACTTTAGCATCTTGTAGAAAATATAGTCTTCTTGTGCCTAAAGTTGCCCACCCACGTGGCAGCATCAAGGTCTTCCTAAACACATGAAATTCAGACCAGTATTAATTGGGTTGTCATAAATTCTCCTTTTCCAGACGTTTGTAATGTAATGTTTCCCCAGAGAACATAACCTTAAATATTATTATCTGGACATCTGTACCGGGATAACAGGCTTTGGAGACCCTCTAGACTTTCAATACAGGCCCTCCATACTTGATCACCTATCCTTCAATATCCAGGCTCTGGAGCTTCTTTACTGATCACCCGCTTGGGAACTCACATCTCTGGCTTGTCCCTGGTGGAACCACTAAGATGGCAGTGACTTCTTCATATATCAAATACTTTTTTTTTTTTAGAGGGATCAAATACCTTTTAAAGGCACCATTATTTCATCTAGTTTTATTATTTTTAAGAGGTAGAGTATGGAGTTAATTTTTCAAATTTAGAAAGAGGAACATGAGCGCCTTTGAGATGAAGACCTTCTGAAGATCACGCAGAAGGTAAATGGAAGGGTAGACATGAACATGTTTCTTCTGGTCGCGGCATCGGGGCTCCCCCCCCCAAGATATTCAGTGGAGATGGAGAGAATTCAAGTGCATCAGAGGAGTGAAAATAAGGGAAACAGTGGTCTCACAGAGACACAAGTCAGATGTGTGGGGTGATCAATTTTGTCTTCTCTAGGAGTGAGAGCTGGACCTTGAAGAAGCCAAACACTGCTTCCAAGAAACTGAAGAGTACATTCCGAGTTCCAGATCTGAGCGGGATGCTGCAAGTGTTTAAAGGTAAGGAGAATCAGGGGGAGGTTGTGGGTGTGGAATTCTTATAGCATCAGGGCAAAATGGTGGAGAGGGTGTTGTTTCTAGACAAGAGAAGATGTAGGCCTGACAAGGAGAGATAGATCTCTCATGCTGAAGGTGTGATCAGACCTAAGGGGGAATGGTCAAGGTAGACACAATCAAGGTTCATCATCTCATTCACCAGTTCATAGCCTCACAGGGCTCCCCTCCGTGCCCTCCATTCTAGTGAGAAGATAAGTATCAGGATTTACTCCTTTGCTTCTAACAACATCATCGAAACTCTTTTCGTTTCAGAGCTGACGGAGGTCCAACGCTACTGGGGTAAGAAGGAATTACAGGTTCTTCAAATCACCATATTCTGGTCCCTTTTCTGATGTTGTGGTTACTATCAGGTCCCATGACCTTAGCTTCATGTGTTCTTCCCCAAACACGCACGCATACAGCAGTTCTTAAAGTGTTCTACTCATCTCTGACTCATCAACATAAGTTCCTCCCAGTCAATTCCTGATATTCCACCTCACAATGTCATAAGACACACCTACTCTGTATTCATCACCTGACTCTGTCATTTTTCCTACAGTGGATGTGATGCTGAAGCCAGTCAATGCTATTTCGAATATTGCCATTTCTGCTGATAAAAGACAAGTGACAGCTGTGCACAACCTCTCGCTTAAAAATATATTTCTATGTGATTTCTCTGCTTTTGATATCTTGGGCTGCCAACATTTCTCCTCAGGGAAGTATTACTGGGAAGTCGATGTGTCTGAGAAGACTGCCTGGATCCTCGGGGTGTACAGTAAAGCAAGAAACCTCAAGAGAAAAGGGAGCTCTGGGTTTGTTTTTGATCCAAATGTAAATCACCCAGATGTTTACTCCAGATACAAACCTCAATATGGCTACTGGGTTATTGGGTTACAGAATGAATCTGAGTATAAGGTCTTTGAGGAGTCTTCCACCTCTGATCCCAAGGTCTTGACTCTTTTCATGCCTGTTCCTCCCTGTCGTATTGGGACTTTCCTAGACTATGAGGCACGTATTGTCTCATTTTTCAATGTCACAAACCATGGGTCACTCATCTACAAGTTTTCTAATTGTCAGTTTTCTCAGACTACTTACCCGTATTTCAATCTTTGGAACTGTCAGCGCCCCATCACCGTGTGCCCACCGAGCTCCTGAACCTTCTTAGTCCCTAACCCACTTCTGTGTCGGGGCCCTTGCCCTGGGGCTCATCTACACCTGAGCTTATCTGCATCGTTCTGAACACATCTTCCTTCTTTTCTCGTTCATTTTAGAATGTTTTGGAATACTCTGCTAGGACTGCTGTAAAAAAGCAGCACAGAATGCGTGACTCAAACAACAGAAATTTCTTGTCTCACAGTTCTGTAGGCTGGAAGTCTAAGACCAAGGTGTCAGCAGAGTTGTTTTTTGTTTTATTTGTTTTATTTGTGTTTTTTTTTTTTTTCTGAGGGCTGTGAGGGAAGGGTCTATCCATGCCTTGTAGATGGCTGTCTTCTCTTTGTGTCTATTCATATCATCTTCCCACTGTGCATTTCTCTGTGTCTAAATCTCCCTTTTTCTGAGGACACCAGTCAGATTGGAGCAGGGTGCACCCTAGTTACATCATTTTAACTTAATCACCCCGTAAAGACCCTATCTCCAAAAGGTCACATTCGGAAGTATTGGGGGTTAGGACTATAACATATGAATTTGGGGGAAACACAAGTCAACTCAACAGTCTTTTACACATCGTGCAGTGAAAGCTTGAGAATTTTCTTCCTAATATTTTGTTTTCATTAGGGGAGAATGCTTTTTTTTTCTTTTTAGTTTTTGCTTAGTATTAGGAGAGAATGCTTATTTGCAAAGAGAACACATCTAATCCCTCTGTAGAAAGAGCAGCATTGCTGTGCCTCCTCTGACATCTCTTGTCCTCATTCCCTCTGCTGTTTAATGGAACCAACAAAGGAAAAGATATCGATTCTATCCAAGTGCATAGGACACAGAACAGGGCATAGGAATCTGTCACTAGGTAGTGAATCTTTCAGAGCGCTTTGCTTTATCAGTGGCACTCCTTTATGTATGACGGAGTTAAAGCAGAAGTGCATAACTAAAATATTTACAAAGGGTAGATTTTTGGTGCTCAGAGTTTCTGAGGTCAAGTCTTGTCTCTTTACTTACAAGCTGTGTAAACTTGAACAAGTTACTTAGCACCTCTTGGTCTCATTTTCCTAAAATAAAAATTGATGTTTAACATTGTACCTATTTCCTAGGGTCACATTGAGAAACCAAATTTTATTAGATGTGAAGCACTTACCTAAGCATCTTATATATAAGAATAAATATTTGTTATTGCTGAAAAAATATAGGCAGTATCGATGACAATTTTTTTTGTTTTGTTTTGTTTTGGTTTGGTTTGGTTTTGCTTTAATAAAATAATAATTGACTCTATGGAAGTCTCATTTTTCAGATCCCAAAATCCGACTGCAGACACTGTGAGGTTTCATGATGTGTCCTGTTGAGATGGTCAGGTCTAGGCTTGGCTGTGCTTATGAGAGACAGCCTTCTGGTGCTCGGTCCTTTTCCTTATGGTGGAACACCTGAGTATGCCACTGCATTTACCACCTTCTGCACTTTTCTCCCCCTTCTTCTCCTTCTCTCCTATCCTTCTCCCTCTTTTCCTTCACCCTCTTTTCCCTCTTCTCCTTCTCCCCCTTCTCTTTTTCTCCTCCTCCCATCCTTCTCCATCTCCTCCTTCTTCTTTTTCTTTAAAGAATATGAAATGAAGGATAGAACTACCTAGGATAGTGAAGACACAGATTGTTCTTTGAGAGGCATGCACTATAAATTAGGGCAGGCTATGCCACTATGCAAAATTTGAATCAAGATTTGCAGGACATTAGAGAAAGATGAGTATCTTGGCCATGCTGGATGAAAATGAAAATGTCTGATGTGGGATCAATGTATATATCTTTACACATCTATCTATATGCACACACACATATATGTATACATATGGGTATATATGGGTATATATATATATATAATCATTTGTATAAATACATGTACATATATTAACATTATCCTGGTTAGTCTTTACAAATATCCTAAGAGGGAGAAATTTATAACTGGAGATTACAGAATTTAAAAACTGAAAAAAAAAGGAGTTTATAAACCGTTAGAATTTTCTACTAATCCATCTGGCCTAAATGAGATAGAAATAGGTCATGACCATAGACAGTACTACGCCGAACTTCCTTGTGGCCAGGGTGCTATTGTAGATGACAGGAAGAAAATATCCCCACCCTTTAGTGTAGACGATGAACTCTGGCATTGGAGGTTATAAGACTGGCCTCTGAAAACAGATCAAATTTTGTATAATGATGATATAGCTCCTTTGTGGCCCTCATCAAATTAACTTAGTTCTATGGGATTCAATTTCTCATGTACAAATAAATAAAAATAATAAAACTTACCTGATGGGGATGTTGTGGGAATTAAATACTAGGATATTTGCCATAACCTGCTATTTTCCAGCACATAAGCAGTGCCCTAGAGTCGTGCCAATTAGTGTTTTTTTATTGATTTCTTTTCTGACTTGAAATAAACGATTTTAAGAAAGCACATTCATTCATTCTAAAATAATTGACTTTGCTTTATTTCAAGAAATAGAATAATTTGAGTGAAGAATCACAGTCTTTAAAATTTCTTTCTATCCAGTTCTAAGTAAATATTGGATTATTTTAACAATAACTTCATTCTCATCATCTCCTATAATCATAATAGCCTCTTCAACTTAACATACTAGATAAAATTGTATTCATGTTCTCCTGCTGTGCCACAAACTACCACAAAGTTAGTGGCAGGCTTAAATTTTAGGCTTAAAAGAATGCACAATTATGCCGCAGTTTCTGTGGATCAGAGGTCTGGGCACAGTTTTGCTGGGTTCTGTCCTTTAGCATCTCGCTGGGAGGCGCACACCGTGTTGCCGGAGATACAGGTGAGAGCAGGGAAGGGTCTGCGTCTAAACTAACTTAGGTTTTGGAGAATTCGGTTCCTTGCACTTGCAGGACTGCGACCCTCAGATTTAGAGTGTCCAAAGTTCTTCATTCTGTGGGCCTGTCCATAGGAAGCTCGGAATGTGGCTCTTACTTCTTCCAGGCTGGCAGGAGAAAGACAGCACCTCTAGGGAGACAGCCTTGGATAATGTCACCTACCCACCGCAGTGACAGCCCATCACCTTTGCCACATTCCATTGGCCACAAGGAATTCACAAATTCTGTGCTCTCTCTAAGGGGAGGGATTGCACAAAGGCACGAACGCCAGGCTGTGGGACTCACGGGGGAGTCTCTTCACCCAGCGGGCTTTGAAGAAAGCTAGGGAAGCCTTTCCCCAGCCACTGCCCAGGGCCCTCTGCCAGGTGGGAACAGCCAGTGGGCTTCTGGGAGCTGAGTGACTCTACACAGGCCCCTGGTCCCGACAGACACTCTGCAGTGCAGGCAGACATTGACACTTCAAGAAAGAAAAAAAAAAAAAAGAGCATGGAGCCCTTTGGGGTCCATTCGCCCAGCAGCCTTAGAGATGTTAGAGCCTTAATTAGATCCTCTTTGGAGGTAGGTGATGTTGCCCCGGTTAGGAAGCAAGAGCCGCGCAGTGTGGCTGCCTTAGTGCAAGCCCCCTCCTTGAGAGGGCATCGGAGACCCTGACAGCAGCAGCTGCCCCACAGAACACCAGCAGCAGCCACGTGCTTCCGGGCTCGGCCAGGAAAGCCTGGGGGAAGCTTGGGCTCAGCTCAAACCAGTCTGCCTGTGCCACCTGCTCTCCATTCCCTCCCTGTGTCCCAAACCTGAGGGCCACCACTGTGACTCATCCAGGCACCACGCCTTCTTCTGGGCCCCAGGGGTGGTGAGAGGGCCCTGCCACTTTTGCCTGGATGTTTCTGCTTTCAGATATAAACAAGACTAGAAGTTAAGTGGATGCCCTTCTGTCTCTAGTAAGGACCAGATGCTTTTTGCCAAGGTTAGAGTTCAATAAGAAGATTAAAGAGAATTGCACTTTTTTAGGTATTTTATATATCCACGCACTGGTTACTGTGATCCCTTAATCCCTGGCACCAAAATGAAGGAAAAACAGATAATACTCTCTGATTTGGGGTCTGGTACCACCACCATTTAAGAAAATAAACTATTCAGGACCCTTGTAAAGATGTAAGGAAAAGGAGGACTTTATTCCAGGGGGGCTGCTACAATGGGGTTTTGTAGTGGGGAAGAGACATTGGCTCAACTCTGAATACAATAAGGGAAACTGGGATTCTATAGCCTAGGAGCAGGGTCAGACATTAGTAGATGGAAAATGACTAACATTACTAAGAAAATCGCCAAAAGGGTAAATATTGCTAAAATGACCAACAGAATTTTTGCTGAAGGCAGGCCAGGGTGATAAGATGCTGAAGGTGTTCAGACCAGGAGTGGAAATTTCCAGAAAACTCAGCAGGATCCTGGACAACGCAGAGAAGGATACCAGAAGCCTGAAAGTCAGGGCCCAGTTGGAGGAGCCTGACTGAGTTCGGTCAAGGAGAGAATCATCACCAGCCAGGCCTTTGCCCAAGCCTGACAATGGGCAGGTGTCTCTGGGCTGTTGCAGCCTTCTGTTGTGATGACCCCCACTGCCCAATGTATGACTGGGATTGATGAGTCATCTGTGCACACCTTTACTAGTTTCTGCACCCAAGCCATGATAGGGATGTTTTTGTGGGGCATGCGGAGGACTGTAAACCTCCCTGCGTTTTGGGCTATAGCAAAGGGCCTGGCTGTTTGATTGGGCCCCAAGAGAACCTTAGGCTGGCATAGAAAACAAACCTCCCCAGGGGGAGATGGGGCATTTGGAGAAAAATCCCTTCTGCTCCTACGAAGTTTTTGTGATCCATGTGGATGCTCAGCAGAGAGGACCCCGTGCTTGGCCAGGGGTCAATCAATGAGCAGAACCTGATTGCCAGCTAAACATGGAGACTAAAGTGCCCTCTACCCCAGAGCAAACAGGTGTGTGACCAATCTCCTCCTGAATTCAGGTGAGGATGGCCTGTGAAAATCTAGACACCATCTTACATCTGGCCTACACACGCAGGCTGCCCTGTGAGAAGATGCTGGGAGAGTACACAAAGCCTGTCCCACCCCCCCTCTCGGATTCTACATCACAGCGGGGACAGACTACCCCGGCCGAGGGGCGGAGTGTATTGTCGGCAGGTGGAACACCCTGCCTCACTCCAAACCTCTTGTCATGCATGTGTCCTGGCCATCCCATGCATTCCACTGACTCAAGCCCCACTATCCAGACCCTGCGATGTCACATCTGTATTCTGTTCGGGTTACCCGAGCACTTGGCCTCTGATAATGACCCTGGGTTTGCAGCCCAAGCCACGAATCAGTGGACCTAATCATGGCACGTATAGTGGACTCTTCGTGCTTCATGCCACACTCAAGCCACAGGGGAAACTGCACATTTTGATGGACGGTTAATGGGTGGAGTTTTGCAGCTGATGGTAAGAGATAAGACAACTGCAGGCTAGACTACACATCTCAGATGAACAATCTGGGTTCTCAAAGCAGCAATTCCCCAAAAGGACGCTTCTCCCTTACACCTCAGGTTTGGTCAGGCTTTCTGCTCCCTTCCTTCAATTGTGTATCCTTCTTTTACAATTTTGACATCTCAGCATTTGTGGAGGACCCTACAAGGGCCATTGAATCCCTTTAATCCCTTTCTAAAAATTCAAAAAGATAAAAGATTAACATGACATCAAAGGATGAGAGATTTAAGACTTTTGTGCTAATCAATCCTTCAACATGATGTGTCTTGCTGATTAAGTTGGACAAAAATGTTTTCCTGCATAAATGCTTTTGTCCCTCTTGCATACAATTCTTCTGGACTAAAAGGTTTGGATGGTGATGGGTAGTAAGGAGGGCACGTATTGCATGGTGCACTGGGTGTTATACGCAACTAATGAATCATCGAACTTTACATCAGAAACCAGGGATGTACTGTATGGTGACTAACATAATATAATAAAAAACATTTTAAAAAAAGTTAAATGTCACCCTATTAAAAAAAAAGTTTGGATGAAAACAGGGAATTTAAAAAAATGTAAAGTTCCTTTTTAAAAGGGATGTGTTGATAGCAACAACACAGGAAAATGAATAACAAAAAACAACAACAAAAAATCCTAACACTGGTACCTAGGAAGGCATAGTGGAGGGGGAAAGACATCAGTGGTCTTTCCGATCTTTCAAAACTGGGCCTGAAAGCTTTGCCCTATTCCTGAATTGAAACCTCGGGGTCCTGTCTTTCAGAGCTGCTGTGAGGACTTGTGGATTCAGACTGACTGCCTGGCCGGCAGTCACACGACGGAGCACACACAGATGTCGTCACACCACGAGGCTGATAAGCTGGTATCACACACAAACCAGACTGAAACTGACTGTCTGTGGTTGTTCTGAAGCCATTCAGTTCTGAACGGAATTATTCGGTTTGGACTGGGAACCCCAGGGCTGCCGGATGAGTAGATGTCCTGCTTGGGGTGCCCTCACACCATAAACCCTGTTTCTAGGGGGAACCACTCATGCCCCCTGGGATTATTCTTCTCGTATGTGAACGTTGACGAGCCTGACGTCCCCTCAGCCCCCTTCAGCTGTGCCGTGCCCAAAGCCTCACTGTGCTTGACTTGATGCCTTGGACCAGATGAGAAGGGATTCCTATAGAAACTTAGGGAGAAAGCTTCCCGGCTCTGTAAAGTAAACCCTACTGGCTCTGGGACATCTTTTTCTGGCTCGGTAACTGCGGAGACTCATGGCTGCATTCAGTTCTCAGAAGGTCTCCTCCTACTCAGCCATCTTGATCATTGTCGGGTGCACTGATGCCTCAGACTAACTCCTCAGGTCCTGACGGAACCGCTCAAAGTCTCACCCATTAGGGTTCGTGATGGGGTAACCTGTTTCTAGGTTGGGTCCTGAAAATTTCAAGAGTGAAATGAGGGATTTTAGCTCAGGCCGAAGTCCTATGTGTAATTTCTCAGGTCCCCCCATTGGCAATGGAAGAAGCTTTACTTCGCAGGGCAGGCCTCACAGGGCAAAAACCCCTGCACACCAGACTCGGTGCAGCCACGTATGGCAGTCTCAGAAGGAAGCTGTGGTCAAGGACCCGGGCCCCCTGGCAGGCCACACTCCTGTGCACGTCTGCACTGTTGGCCCAGAAGCCTTCACTTGGCTGTCTCCTTATTGGGAAACTGGGAGGACACTTTACTCTGGCTCAATGCTCAGTACTTTTCCTCTCCTAGCCAATCCCTCTTCAAGGTCCCTCAGGCACCGGCTTCATAAAGTGGCAGGAGGCTTTCTTTCAGGGCTCCCTTGGCAGTGTGCTCTGATGGCTCTGACCCTCAGCTTGTGCTGTTTTCCAGCGGGGGAGATGGAATGAGGAAGTTGGCACTGTTAAAGTCAGTAATAGAGCCAGCCTTTGTCAAGCAGACCAAACCAGTTTAGTCACGAAAAGTTGAGTTCAGCTTATTTGGCAAGGCCACCTTGATCTGGGTCATTTCTTGCTCATGCCTTTGGAAATCACAAGCAAAACTTGAACCGTTTCCCAAGGTTGATATCAGGGAAACACTGACCAATTCCCTATAATTTATAAGGAAATTCTAAAATTATAACTAATCGCTGTGAAGAATAAACAGTCAAAGCTTTCCCCCTATGCGAGCTGCTTTATACATTCCCACGCCTCATACCATGTTCTGGTTTGAGCGCTCCTGGTTTGCCAAGTGTCTTTCTGATGTGTGCACGGTAAACTTCTACTGATAACTGCTTCAGCGATTCACTGGTTTTACTTCTGCTATTTATGAACGTCAACAGCTCTTTCTCCTGTTCTAGCCACTTCCTGACGCTATTCTAGGAAATGTTTAAAGTCTTCACCATTACTTTCACTTTGGCTTATTGTTTTTAATCAGCTCCTCTCATGCTTGATTGCCTAGCCCTTTCCAGGTCATCTGAGCTCCAGACACTCTCAGCGTCCAGGTGTCTGATCTAGGGCTTTGCCCTTCTCACCACCTCTGAATTTTGAGTGGCAATTACACCATTTGTATTTCTGGGGCCTTAGGAATTAAAAAAAAAATTTTTTTTATTATGTTATGTTAGTCACCACACAGTACATCCTTAGTTTTTGATGTAGTGTTCCATGATTCATTGTTTGTGTATAACACCCAGTGCACCATGCAATACGTGCCCTCCTTAATACCCATCTCTGGCCTATCCCAGTCTCCCACCCCCCTCCCCTCTGAAGCCCTCAGATTGTTTCCCAGAGTCCATAGTCTCTCATGGTTCATTCCCCCTTCTGTTTACCCCCCCTTTCTTCTTCCCTTTCTTCTCCTACCCATCTTCCTAGTTCTTATGTTCCATAAATGAGTGAAACCATATGATAATTGTCTTTCTCTGCTTGACTTATTTCACTTAGCATAATCTCCTCCAGTCCCATCCATGTTGTTGCAAATGTTAGGTAATCGTTCTTTCTGTTGGCTGAGTAATATTCCATTATATATATGGATCACAACTTCTTAATCCATTCATCTGTTGAAGGGTATCTCGGATCCTTCCACAATTTAGCTAGTGTGGACAATGCTGCTATAAACATTGGAGTGCACATGGCCCTTCTCTTCACTATATCTTTGGGGTAATACCCAGTAGTGCAATTGCTGGGTCATAGGGTAGCTCAATTTTTAACTTTTTAAGGGACCTCCACACTGTTTCCACAGTGGCTGTACCAACTTGCATTCCAACCAACAGTATAAGAGGGATCCCCTTTCTCCACATCCTCTCCATTTGTTGTTTCCTGCCTTGTCCATTTTTGCCATTCTAACTGGTGTAAGGTGGTATCTCAATGTGGTTTTGGCTTGAATTTCCCTGATGGCTAATGATGTTGAACATTTTTTCACGTGTCTGTTAGCCATTTGTATGTCTTCATTGGAAAAGTGTCTGTTCATATCTTCTGCCTATTTTTTTTATTGATTATTTGTTTCTTGGGTATTGAGCATTAGAAACATATGTACCCTTGTGTTCCTGACTATAGTTAAAGTAACTGCTTTAAAATCTGTCCACTGGGGCTCTTGGGTGGCTCATTCAGTTAAGTATCTGCCTTTGGCTCAGGGTCCAGGGGTGGAGCCTCACATCTGACTCCCTGCTCAGCAGGAAGCCTGCTTCTCCCTCTGCCCCCCTCCTCACTCATGCTCATTCTCTCTCTCTCTCAAATAAATAAATAAACTTAAAAAAAATCTGTGTCCACTAATTTAAACATCTGGCTCATCTCAGAGTCACCCTCCATTGATTGCCTTTTTTTTTTTTGAGCATGGGTCATGTTTTTTCTATTTGTCTTTTATGTCTGATAATTTTAGATTGCATACTGTACTCCAGAAATTGTGAATGGTATGTTGCAAAAAAAAATCTGGATTCTGTTATAGTTTTCTGGATTAAATTTATTTTTTTCAGGCAGTTTACTAGGCTGATCTCAAATTCCATCTTCTTTCCTGTGTAGGTAGCACCTAAAATGCCTCTTCAGGTCTTGTAATTATTTAGATTGTATGAAGTCTTCCTCAAACATGTACTTTAGATATGTGGGAGGCATTTACACATGGAATTTTCAAACTCTTTCTTTTGTGGCTATTTCTCTCTACTTTTCAGCATATGTGGCAGACTTGCATTTTCTTTTCTTTTTTTTTTTTTTTAAAGATTTTATTTATTTATTTGACAGAGAGAGAGAGAGACAGCCAGTGAGAGAAGGAACACAAGCAGGGGGAGTGGGAGAGGAAGAAGCAGGCTCATAGAGGAAGAGCCTGATGTGGGGCTCGATCCCAGAACGCCGGGATCACGCCCTGAGACGAAGGCAGATGCTTAACCGCTGTGCCACCCAGGCGCCCCAGACTTGCATTTTCTTTTTAAAATTACTTTTCTAGTCAAACAAATTGAGCTTTTCTACGAATTTTAATTGTGTTACCTTGTACCTCTCAGTTGAAAAGACACGAAAACAGGAACCTCACCCAATGTTATTTCCTTTTTACTAAAGGCATACTCCCTTTTGATTTCTGACTGGTTTTGACTATTTTACAGTGCCCTCAGATTATTTTCCTTTTCCCTCTCCCTCCCCTCTCCCCCACATGATTTCTAGTTATTTATGGGATGGTTATTTTGATAGAACGAATTCCTCAGCTACTTGACGTCGAATCTCAACTTTGTCAGTTTGAATCTTCCTATGAATGGAATCATACAGTATAGACTTCATTGTAAAAACTTTCTTTCATCTAACTTAACACTTCTGCTCTTTATTCATATCGTTTTATGTATCAGTGGTTTGTTCTCTTCTGCTGATTAACATTCATAAGATGGTATGAATATATACAATCTACTTATCCATTCTCCTATTGAGACATATTTGAAGTGTCTTCCATTTTTGGATATTATGAATCAAGGTATTATGAGCATTTTTATGCAAGTCTTCTTGTGGTGGACATGTGCTTAATTCTTCTTGAGAATATAACTAAAAGTTGAATTTCTTTGTTACAGTGTGGATACATATTTCACTTTGAGACAAGTGCTGGATTTTCTTACAAGATTGTCGTACCATCTTACACATCCACCAACAACATCTCCTTGCCAACGTATGAATCTGTAAGTCATTGTAATTTTAAGCACTTTAGTGATTTTTAGTGCTATTTCATTATGATTTTAATGTGCATATTCCTGAACTTATAAGGCAAACATTTTTTTCAAGTGCAAATTGGCTATTCATAACATTACTTCATATCTGTTCAATTCTTCCTCAATTTTTTAAAAAGATTTTATTTATTTATTTGACAGAAAGAGACAGCCAGTGAGAGAGGGAACACAAGCAGGGGTAGTGGGAGAGGAAGAAGCAGGCTCCCAGTGGAGGAGCCTGATGTGGGGCTCGATCCCAGGACCCTGGGACCATATCCTGAGACGAAGGCAGACACTTAATGACTGAGTCACCCGGGCACCCCAAATCTTCCTCAATTTTAAAATTACAATGACATGTCTGTTCAAATCATTTGTTCATTTTAAAATTAAATTTTTTTATTATTATCAATTTGTGGAGTTCTATGTAGATTCTGGATACAAGTCCTTTGTCAAATATATGTTTGGTGAATATTGGACTATTTTCTCTCTGTCTTTGGCTTGCATCCTTTTAAAAGTGTCTGTGGTTGAGAAGAAATTTAAATTTTTTGAAGTTTAATTTATCATTTAAAAAATTTGAATTGGAGTATTAAAAAATTTGTATCAGAGTACAGTTGATCTGTAATATTATATTAGTTTCAGGTGTATAACACTGTGATTCAGCAAGTACATATGTTACAAAATGCTCACCGTAAGTGTAGCTACCCTTTGTCATCATACAAAGTTATTATAATATTATTAACTATATTCCTTATGCAATTTATCATTTTCTAAAAGTTTATTATTTCTGGTTACCTTTCAGAACACCTTTGTTGAAAAAAAATGAAGAAGACAATTCAGTGGGACACCTGGGTGGCTCGCTCAGTTAAGAGTCTGCCTTCGGCTCAGGTCATGATTTCAGGGTTCTGGGATGGAGCCCCACAGGGGATCCCTGCTCAGCAGGGAGTCTGCTTCTCCCTCTGCCCCTCCCCTTGCTCATGCTAGCAGGCGCGCGTGTGCGTGTATGTCTCCTCTCTCTCTCTCTCTCTCTCTCACTCTCTTTCAAATACATAAGAAAAATCTTTAAATATTTTAAAAGAAAGAAAACAATTTAGTGATTATGTGTGATATGCACAAGTTTTTTTTAGATACTTCATGAAGTGGGTAGTCTCCTTTCAGACAACCACAAAATGGGGCTGAAGGCAAAAAGCTTTTGTGAGATAAAGAATAAATAACAAGGAAGAGGCAAATAAAAAAAAAAAATCTGACTGGCCAGGGGCCACATAGTCAACTTTCTGCGGGGAGAGAAGGCCCAGAGTTGGCTTGGTGTTTCGGGCTTTTCTGACCGGATATACTGTGTTTATGGGCAAGTAGTGCATTTACAAGGACACAAAAGTTGTCTAAATTTTGGTTTGCTAACGTGGCACTATGGGCAGGAGTGGCTCCATCTTGAGCCTAAAAGTTTTTTTCAACATCTTTAACTACTCAAGATTTTAAACATGATCTCCTATGCTTTCTTCTAAAAACTTTATACTTTTTTTTTATCATAAGACTTCTTTTTTAAAAAAATTTTTTATTATGTTGATAGTCACCATACAGTACATCATTAGTTTTTGATGTAATGTTCCATGATTCATTGTTTGTGTATAACACCCAGTGCACCATGCAATACGTGCCCTCCTTACTACCCATCACCAGTCTATCCCAATCCCCCACCCCCCTCCCCTCTGAAGCCCTCAGTTTGTTTCCCAGAGTCCATAGTCTTTCGTGGTTCATTCCCCCTTCTGTTTACTCCCCCCACCCCGGACTTTATACTTGGTTTTTGTAGTTGTTATTGTTGTTGTTGTTTTTACATTTAATATGTGGCTTACTGACTTTCCTTATAGAGTATTGACTTTTATTTTGGCATGCAGGCACATTGCTTGTGGCTCTTTCAATCACATTCTATTCATAGGAAACAGAATGTCTGCCTCCTATTCCTCCCACATTCTGACACTAGGACACCTTAACCTTCTATATTGACTTGATGTAGTTCTCAAAAAATGATAAGCAGCTCCAAAGTGGCTGAGGAAATATATGATGTCCTGGAAGGCAGGGGAAGACTTTTCTGAACACTTTAACTATTCCTCCACTGCATTCCCTGCACCCAAAGGCATCACCCTTGTGAAGAAGGGCAGCTGAGAGGTTTGACGGTGGCCATTTTATAAATGAACACGGGGGGCGCCTGGGTGGCACAGTCGTTAAGCGTCTGCCTTCAGCTCAGGGCGTGATCCTGGCGTTCTGGAATCAAGCCCCACATCAGGCTCCTCCACTCGGAGCCTGCTTCTTCCTCTCCCACTCCCCCTGCTTGTGTTCCCTCTCACTGGCTGTCTCTCTCTCTGTCAAATAAATAAATAAAATCTTGAAAAAAAAAAAGAAATGAACACAGGTACTTTGTCTTTAGTCTATGGTACAAATGAAACTTTCTCTCTCACTTTAAACTAACAGCAAAAAGGGGGAAAATTAGTTTACACATTTGTTTTTAGGCTCTGGGAAAATAAATATTGTGGAATTGTGATCTCTACACACTAATGGCATCTTTGTGGATCAAGGAAAAAATAAAACAAGGAGTTTGGGTCATAAATCCATAAATATTCTGAGTTCCAGGTCTAGAAAATGTAGTAGCCTAGAAAGAAATTTAGCTCCTGCAAGATTTGGACAAGTTCTTTCATGTAGCAGACAAACTGAGGACACTACTTGAGGCTAAGAATGAGGGATAACGTTCCTGCCCAAAAACGTAAATTAAGCACACACACACACACACACACACCAAAAACTGGCATCAAACCGCTTTCTAGAATTACATTATAGAAAATGGTTTACTTAGAAATGTGAGAGGATAGAGACACATTCTGCCCCAAGGAACTTAACCAACCTTCCCTCTGTCCCAGTGACTAGATTTGCGATGTCCGTGAGATGATTGCCTCATCGGGATCAGAAGCCACCACACTAAGCTTTGGCTTGGGACAGAGTGCTTAGGAGAATAGAATGAGGTAACTGGAAGAATGAGCACTCGAAGGAAGTAAAAAAGAAAGAGAAAAGTCAGAGGGAATCTTCCACTCAGAACCATGCTGCAAACCACCAGAATATGTGAAAACAGACATTATGTATGTATATTACAATATAGCCTCAATATTCACTAAAAAGCAAGGAGAAAGGAACAAAACAAAATGAGATGTTTAAATGCATCTATTATGTCAGTATATCTAGAGATTAAATTAATCAAGACTAGTGAGTTTGACAAACATAATTTATAAACTCTGAAGCTTCGTGTAGTAGGCAGAATAATGGCGGCTCCAATGGTGTCCCCATCTTAAACCTCTGTGATTCTGTTAGGTTGCAAGGCCATAAGGGATTAAGATGACTATCCGATGAAACTCATCAGTAGACCCTAAAATAGGGAGATTATTCCAGAATATGTAGCTGGCTCAAATGTAATCACCGAGATCCTTAAAAGTGGAAGAGGAAGGCCCAAGGGGAGAATCAGAGGGGAATTAAGTACAGAAGAAGGGTAGAAATAATATTGTTTTCCTTGAAGATGGTAGAAGGGCTTCTAGAGGCTAGAAAAAGCAAGGCAAGAGTTTCTCTTCTAGAGCCTCTAAAAAGAGAAGCAGCCTTCTCAACACCTTGATTTTAGCTTGGTGAGAACTAGGCTGAACTTCTGGGCTACAAAACTGTAAGATAATTACTGTGATTTGTGGCATTTTAAGCCATGGAATCTGTGGGGGTTTTTTGTGGTAATTTTTTATAATAATTATTAAAAAATATTCTGCATCCCACAAAAAGAGTATACGTATTTTTAACTGAGTTATAATTGACATATAACATTGAATCAGTTTCAGATGTATAAAACAATGATTCAATATTTGTATACACTGCAAATGTTCAGCACAATAAGTCTAGTTAACAAGTATAATTATAGTCACCATGCTGTACGTTACCTCTCCATGACTTATTTATTATGTAACTGGAAGTTTGTACCTTTTGACCACCTTCACCTGTTCTGTCCACCCCTCACTCCCTGCCTCTGGCAACCACCAGTTTCTTCTCTGTATTTATGAGTGTATTTTTTGGTCTTATTTTGGTTTTTTTAAGATTGCACATATAAGTGAGGTCATATAATATTTGTCTTTGTCTGACATATTTCATTTAGAATAATTCCCTCCAGGTCCATCTGCGTTGTCACAAATGGCAAGATTTCATTATTTTTATGGCTGAATAATGTATACACACACACATATATATATCACACACACATACATATATATATACACACACACACATACATATATATGTTATTTCCATATCTTGGCTGTTATAAGTAATGTTGCAATGAACATGGGTCTGCCGATATCTTTTCAAGTTAGTTTTTTAACTCATTATTAGGGAAATTAAAAGAAGACTACATCAATAATAGCATATATCATATTTATAATATAAAGATACAGTATTATAAACATATTAGGTATTTCTGTATTTATATACAGATTCAATGCGATCAAAACTAAGTGTGTGTGTGTGTGTGTGTGTGTGAGTGTGTGCATGTTTATAAATTGAAAAACTGCTTATAAAGTTTTCGGCCATGCAAAGTGCAAAGAATGGCTAAGGTTTTTTTGTTTTTGTTTTTGTTTTTTTGTTTTTTTTGTTTTTTTTTTTAAGCAATGGGGAGAGGGGCAGAGAGAGTGGGAGAGAGAGAAGCCCAATCCCACATGGGGCTCAGTTTCAGGACCCTGAGATCATGACCTGAGCCAAAATACAGAGTTGGATGCTTAACCAACTGAGCCACCCAGGCGTCCCTGGCTAAGACATTTTTTGAAGAAAAAGTTGAAGATCTTACATTCCAATATCAAGAGTAGAAAACTTTAATTGTATTCATACAATATTGGTACAAGTTTATACAAATAGACTAATTAAAGAACACCAGATGTACAGGAACATTCTTAACCTCTGAGAATTCTGTCTCAACTGACTGTGTCTAGATTGTCTAGACTGAATCTCCTAGGGTTCCAATATCCCCAGCATCCTGAAACACCAAGCTACATCCCATCTCAAGCGAAAAGAGTTAATACGGTTGACCTCATCCCTTGTGTGGGGATGGAAAAAATGGTGGTACCCACATAACATGAGTTCTATCTCCTGGGAATATAAGGTAATGCATAAAAATTTTCATCTCACCTCTCATGGTACAACTCCCACCGTAAAATTTTACTTGCTTCCTTCTAAGCGGATGTTTTCCACTACTCCTGTAAAGCAAGAGATAGAAGCCAATTTGGTGAGCTGAAAACTACAGCCAATTAGGGAAGAGAAAAATGTTACATTGGCTCTTTGTTTTTTATCAAACAATGTAGCCTTGTGTTTACTCAGTGTCCAAGTAGGGTCTGTGTCCTAGAGGACCTGACCCTGGGAGGAAGGAGTCCTGCTGACACTGATGATTCCATAAGGAGACAGCTGCTGGCAGAAAGCGACTGATTTCACGTGCAGACCAACTAATGTGACCAGGAATACAGCGAGGAATCTGGAAGGAAAGAGAGCTTTTTGGGTAAAAGAAGTGAAGTCAGAATCAATTTGGACTGAAGCAGCAAACCTTGGTTTGTATGTTTTCTGTTGACCTCCTTTGTAGTTTTAACGATTAGTGGCTTATTTTTTTCTCCTTTGACTGTATTCCCTGGGACCCTGAGGAAATGTGCTTCTTGTCAGGAGGCAGGAGTCTATGCTTCAAGAGACTGAGTTGCAATCTAGCCTAAATTGTCACATTTTGGGGCTTTCTCAGTCTATCTACTTTTTATATACCACAGGAGATGAGGTGGCCATCCTTTTAGGGACAATGTCACGAAGACTCGGTCGTTGCCATCATTCTAAGAAGTTCAGTACCCACAGCTGTTAGCCTGCATCAGACCTGCGGACAGAACTCGGAGCACACATTCTTGCCGGGGTGGGGGATGAGTTGCGGTTGGGGCAGGGGTGGGGGCTGCTTTTGGGACACTGGGAACTGGTTACATTCCTCCCTTGTTCACTTTGACTAATTAAGGACTCTGGCAATGACAGAATTGTCCCCTACATGACAGAACCTCACTATATAAAGCTTTGACTGGGATTCTGGCAGACAGGTGACAAAATCCCACACGTCTCAACCCGTTCCTCCCTCCTTGTCACACAACTACAGATTCCTGCCAAACACACGAATCTAGAACTGTTGTGACCTGTCCTCAAAATCCACTTCCTTTCCTTCAAAGCTTTTCGAATGACTTCATCAATTTGTTGGAGAGGGTAAGAACTAACCCTCTCCCAAACTGGCCGAAGCGCGGCTCCGTCTGTGCTGGCCTCTCCAGTGCTGCACTCCTGCTAGCACCCTCACTGGTCCCCTGCGCAAAAGTACTTGATAAACTAGATCACACGACAGAGTTAAAACTGAAATGCCAGAGGCACTCCAACGGCAGGCTCTATTTAGTGCAAAGATGGGGTCCAAGCACTGGCAGCTCAGAAATGAAAACATTCGCGAAGCACTATTTTATTATTTTTAATTTTACGTCTAGGAGGTGAGAATCTGCTTTGCTTGACTTGGCCCAGGCTAGTCACCCCAGCCAGTACCTGTTATGGAGGCATTGTCACACTCACCGGTGGGTGGAGCTCTCTCCCTGGCTAAGTTAGGGAACAGAGATCCTCCAAGGTTTAGGGAATCATGCCCGAGACCATAAATCATCCTCTGAGCTCACTGCCCTTTGCCTGAGTCAGGGGGATGCTTACCTGTCCCTATACACTTGCTGGTCCACGCATTCTCTCATTTTCACATCCCGGGAAGCATCCCTCCTAGTCCGAACCATGTTTCAATCCCTGTGCAACAAATCTATATCCCCCTCAGCTCTGGAATCTGTTCTTTCTTTTTCCTCCCCTTTTTGTTACCTTTTCTATTGCTCTATTGGAATTCTTCAGTTTATTTTATCGCAACTGTTGTTGGAGACATAGTATTTGCTGTAGAGAGAGCTCCACTACTTGCAGCTCATCCCGTTTAATAGTTGTAATATTTTCTGCTTGGGTCTCTCCACTGCCCTCCCTCTCCTGACATACACAAACCTTCTTCTCCTTATATATGATATGTTTTCTTTTTTCCATTTGAGCCTGGGCCTATCCAAATAATCTACATTGAGAAAGGGACACAGTTATTTAGGTTTAATCATACGAAATCGCTAACCTACAAAAATAACCCTTCTGTAAGGTGTATTAATAAATGTATAAAGGAAATGAAGTGGGGCCACTGGCAAAGGAAAGGGGCAATAACAAGTCAATGCTATAGGTGCCAGCCTCCAGGGGACAGAGGAAGCCCGAATGTGACAGCTGCAGTCCCCCACCACGGTCAGCCCCAGCCCACTCTGACAGCTGATTTGACCTCAGGGCTCCAAAGCCAGTGGGCCCCAGACTGAAGAGACCATGTATAATTTGAGCTGCTACAATCCAGTTCCTTTATCCTTGGGGGAATACCTGGCCTGGAGACGTTCCACAGCTGGATCGGGATTCCCTTTGGTGTCATCTATGTTCTGGCTATTGTGGGCAACGGCACCCTCCTGTACCTCATCGCCGTTGAGCACAGCCTCCGTGAGCCCGTGTTCTTCTTCCTAGCGATGCTGGCTGCCACGGACCTCGTCCTGTCCACTGCCACAGTGCCCAAACTGCTCAGTAAGCCCTGGCTGGGCTCCCAGGAAATAACCTGCTCTGGCTGTCTCACCCAGATGTTCTTCCTCCACTTCAGCTTTGTAGGGGACCCGGCTATCCTGTTGGCCATGGCATTCGATCGCTGCGTGGCCATCTGCTTCCCCCTGCGGTACACCACCACCCTGACCCCGCAGGCGCTCATTAAGCTTGTGGTGAGCATCCTTGGGAGAAGCTTCTCTGCCATCTGGCCAGATGTTTTTCTGCTGAAACGGTTACCCTTCTGTGGGACACGCATCATCCCGCACACAGACTGCGAGCATATAGGTGTTGCTCTGCTTTCCTCTGCTGACATTTCTGTCAACATCTGGTACGGATTTTCTGTGCCTCTCATGACTGTCATGTCGGATGTGATCTTAATTGCTGTTTCCTACACCATCATCCTCCGTGCTGTCTTTCAGCTCTCATCTCAGGGTGCCCGCCAAAAGGCGCTCAGCACCTGTGGCTCCCATGTCTGTGTCATCCTCGTGTTTTACACACCTGCCTTCTTCTCCATCATTGCCCATCGCTTTGGGCACAGTGTCCCTCGAAATGTGCTCATCCTGTTTGCCAACCTTTATGTGGCCGTCCCCCCTGCTCTAAATCCTGTGGTCTATGGAGTGAAGACCAAGCAGATCCAGGACAAATTTATTCTCCTCTTCTCTTTGAAGAAGACACAATAAGTGGGGAGGGCCACTGAAAGAGAAGTTCAGGTAAAAATCGATTAGGTGAAATTTTATATAACACAGGAAGACATAATAAAGCTATAACTCTTATTAATTTGAAATTTTAGCGTTCTAGCCATGTGCAAAGTATGGGAAGGGAAGAAAAGAGAGAAAAAAAATCTTCTGGACTTTCAGAAAATCAGGGGTGTTCTTGGTTCAGTTTTCTCACCACTTGTGTGAAGAAGGTAATGATGGGTGCACAAGAGCGCTAATACACAGGTTTATATTTTTCCTGTTGCTAATTTTGAGATATTTAATGGCTAGATCTTTCCTAACAGACAACTCACCCCTGTGCTTCTCAGTTCCTGAGTTAAAGACAAAGGCTCCTGTGTTCCCTCTTTCAATAGCCATCAGTGCTCTCAACTATAACTACCAAACTAACTTCTTTGCGCTCAGTCCTGAATCTGTGTATTATTAATCCCTCCTCCTGTGTCCTGTACTTGCTTTTCTGTTTTTCCTTACCCATCTCAAATTACATAGAGCTGATTATCTTTTGTATCTGTTTTCTTCAATTGCATGCTCCAAGAAAATTTTCACTACCCTTGGTCCATATTTTACAAAGTATTAATTAATTGAATTAAAAATAATTATGACAGGGTAATATCAGTAAATAAATTTCACAGATGAGGACATGGAGACTTACAAAGATTACAGAAAGGCAATTAGTAGATTTAGGATCCAAACCCAGGTCTGTCTGATCCAGAATTCTTTATCCCATTCCTTCCTGGATATCTACTCACTTGAATGGCTTACAAACACCTCCAACTTAATTTCTCCAAAACTGACCAGGAAACTCACTAACTTCCTCCATAAAAAGTGCCCTTCCTTTTCAGTCTTCTTTTACAGTGAATGAATGGCACTACCACCAACATGAATTCCCAAGCCAGGAACCTGTGGCTTGTACTTGATTTATCCTATGTCACGCTCCAACAAAATTAAATCAATATTTGGGTTAAATATTTGATTTCAAGGTGCTTATAAGTCATACCATTGGATATATACATGACATTCTCACTTTTATCATGACCATTGAGCTTGCCTGGACCCTTTTCTATTTTCTGTCCCTCTGAGAATATTTCAGACTCATCTTTTTAAAGGAGTTCCAACCCTGCTCCATTCAATCCACTCTCTCTATAAAAGCTAAAACGATCATTTTAGAATTCATAGGATTGTGTCACTTTGCACCTTGCATTTCTTCAATAATTCCATTGTCCTTGGGATCAATGCAAGGAATGGAAGAATTTAATGAAAAGATCAATCTGTGAAAGTCAGAACCTTACAGTTAATTTACATTTATTTACACTTCATTTATGTTTCTTTCACTTAATTTGCACATCCCTGTCTCTTTGAGCAAGTAATTCCAGAAGTGATGTTCTTTTGTGTGTGTCATACTCAATGTCTGGTTATTTAAAACAACATCAACAACAAGGAGTTGGTGTGAGTAGAGTGTATATTAAGTACAGTTGGGTAGGAGCCATCTATGTCCTTCTTAAGAAACTATCTCAGGTTAAAAATGCCCATTGCCTACAATCTCCACTGAAAAAGAAGCCATAAATTTAAACAAGATGAACATATTAAATTACTTGGAAGTAAGAAACAAAGAGTGAAATTGGTATGTTGAGATAAGATCCTCTGTGTGTGTGTGGGTCTGTGTGTGTGTGTGTGCTGATATTTTCTTTGCTGTCTATAATGCCCTTATGCAGTTCAGAAGACACACAGCTAAGGCTGCTTTATCCATGCCACAATTACAAACTATCATACTTGTTTGCTTGTTTATTTATCTATCCACACCTACATTATGAGCTCCTTGAAGGCAGAAACTTAGTCCTAGGTGTCTTCTTATCCTTTTTTATATGAAAATATCTGACCCACCATGTGTTCTCGATAAAGGTTTCATACATATTCAGACTTTATCAGAAACTCCTCTTGATGCCATTATCACTAACTTTTCTTTTCTTCCTTTTGTAACCGGTTTAGATTCCATAGTATATTATCGCCGTCATTGTCTTGTTTATCCTAAACTCAACTTGTTCTAAACTCAGCTGTCTCTCTTACATACTCAGTTGAAAAAAAGGAATCTTAATGAATCTTAATGAAATTAGTACTGTATTTTGGAGAAGTTGGAGAAAATGACGGCACAAGATAGACTGATACTACTGTTAATGAATTAAGACAGCATGCCACCATACTTGCCTAGTTTCAGCTTCTCAAATGCATCACATGTCTCCTTTTCTCTTGTACTTGTGCTCTCTCTTTATTCTTTGCTTGCCAATTCCTGTTCAGGCTTCAACTAAAAATGCACTCAGATATTCCTTTTTTAGTCCTGTATATTAGATTAGTATCTCTCATATACATTCTCATTGCACAAGGTACCTTCCATTTTAGGACTTACCACAACTTTAATATGATGATTCCTTGTATACTCAGTTGTTTAATGTCTGTTCCTCCATTATGTATCATCAAAGACCAGGTTCATGTCTGCCTTGTTTATCACTGCATTCTTATCATTCACAAGCTCCTAGTTTGTAATAGGCATGCAATAAATGTTTGCTGAATAGAAGAGTTGAAATGAATGAGTTTTAATGAATGAATGAAATCCCTTTCATTTGGTAAGATTCTGCCTTTGTAGCTCTAAATAATCAGAGAGAAAATTATGGAGAGTCATGGAAAAGACTTATTTTTTCCACAGTAAGGTGATAGTTGTTTCCCTACTTATTCTTCAGAACCCTTCTTTAAATTAAGCATTTCTTTTTTTTTTTTTTTAAGATTTTATTTATTTTTTCAACAGAGATAGAGACAGCCAGCGAGAGAGGGAACACAAGCAGGGGGAGGGGGAGAGAGAAGCAGGCTCATAGTGGAGGAGCCTGATGTGGGGCTCGATCCCATAACGCCGGGATCACGCCCTGAGCCGAAGGCAGACGCTTAACCGCTGTGCCACCCAGGTGCCCCTAAATTAAGCATTTCTAAGTTATTATTCCCTTTTTGTAGATGCCAAAACTGATGTCCAAAAGAGTTAAAGTATTTTGTACTTTGTAAAGTATTTAGAGCACAAAGGGAGGGACGAGTAGAACAGTGATAAATTCCAGATGTTTAATCACTAGGCATTGAAAGTAGGCTTCCTTTTTGGTCGTTGGAAGGTGGATGTAGGGTTCTGTTGGAAGGATGAGACTTACCCTGGCTGGCTAGCTATGCTTTTCAGATTTGCGTGTGCTTTGTGTTAGACAAACGGATTACTAGCGTGTAGTCTAAAAAACTGACTGAACACAGAGTTAGTGATGATCCTCCACTGCGGGAAGATGGATAGAACTACCAAGCAAGACTGAACATTAAGTAAGTATCTAAGAGAAGAGGCCTCTTCACACCTGGAGAGATGCAGCCCCACTGAGAATTATCTCCAGGGTTTTGTTAAGGCTAGAAGCAGATGCATTTCAGTCCAATAGAAATGTATTGATTTTCCACTATGAAGTACTCTCAGCTAGGGATTCAGAGGAAAATGAAATAGTCTCTGCACAAGAACTTTGAGGAGCTCTATAACGAGGCTGACATGTAGGAGAATGACTCTGGCCAGACTTTATCAAATTATTGATCAAACTAGATCAAGACCCCGCTGAGGCTCAGGTATGCTATAATTGTGGATTCTTTCAAAGTTTCCAAGCCACCACTAATATGAACAGAGGTGTAACTTTCTAAGTCGGGGAAGTGTTAATTTGGTTGAATCCTTGTTCATGTCCCAGACCGACTTGGAGTCTTGGGACCTGAGGCCTATTGGTCCCCTGGGTTCAAGGCCCTCTGTTCTAACCTGTCTCTAATTCCCAGAGATGACAAGAGAATACATTTGCATTCCTCACTTCCAAGCTCTGTCTTAGTTCTTCCCTACTGTGAGCATGATCTTATGTCTGTCCCTTATGTCCCCATGCCTCTCCTCACCAATCCTGGAAGTGCTTCTTTTGTTCTTTGGTCTGTTTTTCACCTGCTGTGTTTCTGCACTCTCTGATCATCACCTTGCCTTTGCAAAGCAGTTCTGGGACCAGGATCTGCAAGGTATAAGCCCATGGTGAGCAATGCAGAACTATCAGGGAGTAATGGAGTAGAGCCGATGAGAAAAGGAGCTGGTGAAGAGGAAAGAGGCAGGTGAGGAAAGAGGGGGCTCCAGGAGAGAGGAAAGGACAAGATTAGAATTCTACATGTAGATTACAGAGCTGACACTCATGCTAAGAGAATGGTGTGAAAGAGAGGTGTCTATTAGGAGCATAATTCTAAGCTCCTCCCACTTATTTCCCTAAAACGTTTCTAGGCATTTCTAAAGATCAGAATTATAATGCTGTGGATGTAAAAATAAACAAACAAGCAAACAAATAAACAAATAAAAAAGCAAGCATGAGTGGTCATGATAGATTTAGAACTGACCATTTCAGACTGGGGCCAGACACCTGGAGATTGAAATTTTATATGCCATCTCAGAGATCTTTAGGTTATCTTATATGTGTAAGCAGTGGTTTGCATTTGTGAACGCATTTATGAATGAGTGTCCTGTTGTGCTTTTGGGGTGATAGGAGCAAACACTGAGATATCCACCCACCCTACACACCATAGAGAGACACAAATGCAAATGCAGTTGAACAGTTGTTTTCTGGAATGGGTCTTAAAATAATCCTTCTGTGACCCACGGACCAACCATGGATATTCCTTTCCCTAAAATGGGACTGAAGAAAGATATTTGCATAGACACACTTAGCATAAAAAAGAGAAATAAAGTCAAAGTATGAATTATAATACGTTGTGATCAAGTTATTACTGAGGGACCTGTCCTATGTTTAGTGCTGGAGGAGATAGGGCATGTAGAGATATAGGATGTGTCATTTCAATATTCCCAGCCTTAGGAGGGAGGACAAAAATGCCCAACAATCCATCAAAGACCAGTAAATAAGGTGGGAGTAAATGTTTGCTAAATGCAAATTCCTATTTGGGACTCTGTAGTCAAAGGGACTAATCAAAGAGTACTAATACTAGTAGATTAAAGAGAATGTATAGTTCGTGATACCTGACAAGTTTCAAGAAAGGAAATGTGAAGCCACAGGCCATTTTTGTATATAGGACTTTGAAGTTAGGTGAGGAAAGTGCTACTAATTTCCCACGTTAGCTGCGTGCTTCCTTCCAGACCATCTTGTGGTGTGGAGTGTGCAGTGTTTGTGGATTCCTTAGGTTTGTTTGGTGGGGGCCTTCACCCAGTTTGGAAGTATTTAACGATGGGAAGCAAGTTTTCATGCTTTTCCAGATCTTTAATTGTCCAGTGTTTAGGTGGACAATTTACCTTGTGTTTTTATGGTAGGCTGTGAGGCTATAAGATTGAGGCTGTGTGGGTGAATGACAGTGTATTCACAACACTATTTGGATGATCAAGTTCATTAGTGTGAAGTCCACTGGGCCCTCTGCCACTCGACAAGAACTTATTTTACTCAGCTTGAACTTATTGAACACTCTGTGGCAGATGGTGTCCTAGGGATAGAATAGTGAAATAAGCAGACACAATATCTATTCTCTTAAAGTTTACCATTTATTAAGTGAGAAAGATAAGTAAAATAAAATGAAAATAGTTTGGTAAGTGCTCTGATTGGACAATGTGGAGTGCCAGGAGTGTACCTGGGAACATTACCTAATTTGGATGTTGTTCAGGAAAGCGTGCTCTGTACTGTAGATGAAAGAAAGTTAGCTAGAGATAGGCAGAAAATGGACCAAGCTGAAGAAACTTCTAAGACCAATGTAGGAGAAAAGGAAATCAGGCAAGAGTATTCCCAGAAGCTTAAATTGGTGGAGACACATTCAGTGGACTAAAGTTATCTCACTTTTGACATGGGAGAAGGCTGTAAGACCTCTTCCACTTTGATACTTATCTGGGGTCTGGGGTTAGTTAATATAACACTTGTTTATGATTGGACAAGGCAAACTATTCAAAGTCTTTAAAGTGGCATTGAGGGACTATGTGGGTGTCAGTTATGCCATGGTGTTAAGTAGAAAACCATGAGTTCTTTGCAAATTCTTGTTATGAGAATAAGCAGCAAGAGATCTACAGACGTGGATAGTACCCACACAACCAGGTAACGTGTCTTCAAGTTAATGTCCGTTTGCTTACCTTAGTAGATAGTAAACAAACGGGCATATTTCGAATAATCTTTAAAATTACTCTCTAAAGTCAGGAGATGGGATACCTGGGTGGCTCAGTCTGTTAAAGTGCCTGCCTTGGGCTCAGGTCAAGTTCCCTGGGTCTCCCTCTCCCTCTGCTGCTCTCCCTGCTTGTGCGCTCTTGTGCTCTCTCTCTCTCTCTCAAATAAATAAATTAAAAAAAAAATAAATAAATAAATAAATAAGTTTTTCAAAAAAAAAATCAGGAGACAAAGTGTAAGCCAAGAAAACAAAATAAAACAAGACAAACTTGACTTCAAGTTCACTGAGATGGAAGAGTTCACTGATGTTTCAACACCTTTACTGCTCCTCTTTTCATCACCCCTCTGTCAACTGGCAAGTCCTACCAATTCTGTCTTCTCATCTTTCTGAAGTCAATTAATCTCTTCTGTTACGTTAATTCAGGCTCTCACTCTCTACTTCACCACAGTAATTATCAAACTTGGTTCCCTGTTTACAGAACGAGTTTCTACTCCATCTGGGCACATATTAGGACTTACAAATAGTGTTCGAATAAATGAATATATTTAGGCTTCACAGAACAGCTTTACTAGCTTTTCAAATTAACTTAGATTTTCAGGCTTCCTATATGCTTAGAAATCAATTGTATCCTACATGAATTACCTGCTCTTTAAATACAAGAAGACAGAATTGATTAAATTGTCTAGTTTGGGCACCATTTGGAGGGAGATAGGTCTCAGACAAACTTTTATTTTATATAAATTGGTTTATTTACATTTTATGATTATTCATCAATCATGTTTGTTGATGTATATTTTCCTGAGTGTCATTAATTTTACTTTAATTGTCAGAGCATGAGAATTGATTTCAAAATACCATTACTATTTAAAAAATATATCTTGGTCATTAGACTTTTTTTGTCTTTTAATCTGGATTTTAAGGATTATGTTTATGTAACTCACTTGTGACTTTAAAGACTTAATTCTACTTTTTACATTTTTTACTTTTTTCTTCTTAAAGTAATTGGTTTCCAATTGTGGATATTTAATATACTTATATTATTTGCTTCTTATTCAATTGATAATGTGTTTAAAATTTTGCATCTTAAAGCAGCTTCTAATACTTTTGAAGTTTTGCCACTTAGTGAATCCTTCGTTCCATTTTCTAGTCTGTATCTACCTTTTTCTCTTTCTGCCTTATTTGATATTTGCTGGTTATTCATTCGCCTACATATGTTTCTTAAAGACCTTGTTCTCATACACATTTCAGGTGCATATGTTTCTAATATAAGCTAGAGGTTTTCTTGTGATACAATTTACATATATCTTTTTGATTCATGAGGAATTTTATTTTACTTCGTGTGAATTATGGGTCCATCTACGTTTTCTTTGGTAATAAATAACAAATAATTTCCAATCTATTTGTGGAATTATCCAGTATTTTCTCACTGATCTTGATTCCTCCAATTGCACATAGTATTATAAAAATTGCAGCCAATTTTGGGGCTATAAATTCTGCTCTTTGGGCACGTTTATTCTTGAGTCAGAAATATACTATGTAATTTATTCATGTGTTTAATTTGTTTTATGTGTTTATGCATTTAACCCATGTATTCAAGTTAATCATGCCATTTGATTTTTAACTCATAAATAGCATCATCTCCCTTTTTATTATCATTTACAACATTTTCTTTACATATTTTTTACTTTTAAAATATATTCTGAAATTATGTTACCCTTCAATTATAGTACCAGCTAACCTTCTCTGTATCATTCCAATTTCAGTATGTGTGCCGTAGAATCCAGGGCTGTTTTGGCATCTTCTGATTCCCATACAAAAAGCTTTACCTCATTCTTTTTGAAAGCTATATATGCTTTCACTGTATGAACACACTGTAAATGTTAAAATCATTTCCATTTTTTCATATTATAATTTCAATCAAATTTCATATGGTAAACGCTGCTGTGAATATCTTTTTTTAAGATTTTATTTATTTATTTGAGAGAGAGAGAAAGAGGGCAGAGATTTTATTTATTTACTTGAGAGAGAGAAAGAGGGGTGAAGGACAGAGGGAGAAGCAGACTCCCTGGTGAACAGGGAGCCCGATGAGGGGCTCAATCCCATGGCTCCAGGATCATGACCTGAGCCAAAGGCAGACGCTTAACTGACTAAGCCATCCCAGGAGCCCCTGCTGTGGATACCTTTGTGCCATTTTTTAAAAAAATATATAACTGTATCTGTGGAAGCATTCCTATATTTGGAACTTCCGGGGAATGGATATATGCGTTTTATGTTTTGATACACATTGGTAAATTACTATCTAAGAATGTTGTACAGCAAACCCTTCTAAAATAGTTATACCAACTTAATTCCTCAGACCTTTCACAGGATAGATATTATCAATGATACCATTGATCATTTTAAGTCTTTCTCAATTGATACATAATATGCCTCTTCATTCGTGTTTATATTGAGTTTAATTATTTATGAGACTGAGAATATCCTACATATTTATTACACATTAGAGTTTCTTCTTATACAACTTCATTACTCATGTCCCTTGTCACTTCCTCCACGTGATCAAAGGGCTTTGCTTTAGTGATCTGTAAGAATGCTTAAATAAATGTTAATGGAAGTACACATTTTTCATTTGGATTAATCTTTAATTGTGGTGCTTTTGTCATGGAATTTATTGCCTCCTGCTTTATTATTATTTGTCTGTAATAGTTTGTCCTTCCAATTTCCATTTTGTCCTTCATTCTTCCTTTAGATGTCACCTGGGTGTATATGTGGTAGAGGATATGGGATGTGGGCCAGGTGGCTCACACGAAATTTTGTGGCAGTGAATAGGGAACCAAAATCCTGGATCCTGAAACCTAGCTGGGGCTTCTCTATACATTGACCTCTGCTGTAACTGTATCTATTTTTAATGAAATGGACTCCGCCTAGATTCGGGCACTGAGGATATTTACTGCTGCTGACTGCCAGCCTTGCCATTTCTTCCTATCTGGAATGATAGCCTTTCCATTTTTTTTTCCTTTCCAGTTGGGATAGACTTTACATCCCATCTGCCTTCAATTGCTCAAGGAAAATTGGTGCATTTGAGATAGAATGCAGAGGGCTTGGTGAGAGATGATAGCATGTGGGATAGAGTAGTCAATGCAGAGACAGCAGTAAGTGGGTGTAAGACAGAGTTATTAGGGAATGAGCACCTGGAATATGATACTTGTTTGGAAGATGAGTAAGATGATAGTGTGTGAAAGAATACGATTGAGATAATTTCAAGGCTTCTAGATTGAGAAACTGTGTTATGCTATCATTTGCTGAGTTGGAAAACGTTATAGGAGAAACAGATTTGGAGCAATGGAAAGAGAAATAGGGGAGTTTGGAATAGGCTGAATTGGATGCACCTGTGGGGTTTCTAAGATGGCAGGCATTGGGTAACTAGTTCCAACCTGAGGAGAGAGGATTATCTTCAAAATTATAAACATCAGAATCTTCAACAGAGGAGTCACAAAGTCATGGCATTTGGGGTTATCACCCAGGTGGAGTTCGTTGACCTAGAAAGCAGCAGACACAGATAGAGCACTACAGACTACCAACATTCAAGAACAGGTAGAAAGAAAAATGAGAGACACCTGAAGTTGGAGAAAAAGATTTGTGTATCATGTCATAAATAGAAGAAATTTAGAGGAAGAGCCCAACTGTTCCAGTGAAGTCTCACAAGAATGAGTCATTATATAGATTAGACAGGGGCAAGAATGCTGTGGTAAAACTCTACCCAGAGACTGGCCTCCCCCTGCTGGGGTGTCTTCTGTGAGGAGAGGAGGGTTCTCTTCTTTCCTTGAGGCCAACCTGACATAGGAAGTTATTGAAGAGTGTCTTTTCTTGGAAATTTTCCAATTGGGAATATCTGAAGGCAGAGTAAGCCACCTAAACCTTAGTCTTTAGGGAAGAATATTGTTCTCCTCTTTATGTTGGTGAACTTTCTACAATACTGATGAGAACCAGGCCAGAACCAGTTCTATTGTGGAGAAGGAGCAAAAAGGAAAAGGGACTGGGTGGTCTACTTTAGTGCTAGACATTGAGCCTGCCTTTGTTCAACCCCTTGAGACCCCACCGTTGTTATTACAGTTCACCAGGGCTGGGACTTCACAATGAACTTTGTTCCAAATCCCTAACTAGTCATTGTCTCTCCACCTAATAGTATTTTGGGCACCTATTTTCCTGGAAAACTTTCTGGATTGCTGGTAACTAGGCAGGTCTAAAATTATATGACTGGAATTATGTGAATTGAGTCTCTGGGAAAAAAATTATTTTGATACTGCTTCTATTATGACTTAAAATTGTAACAAATGACAGGTATTATTAATAAAGAGAAGAGACAAGAGATAGTTTATCACTTTACAGAGCTGAAAGTGAGATGATAATATTGAAGAAGGCTCAGAGGTGGATGTCTGTAGATCACTGTAACCATAAGCCATGAAATTTTTATTTTCAGTCTGTGAGACATATCCAATCCAAGACTCTGATGGCCACATTCAACTTGAGCGGCTTCAACCCGGGCCCACTCATCCTACTGGGAATCCCGGGGCTGGAGGAATTTCATGTCTGGATAGGGATTCTCTTCTTTATTATCTACCTTGTGGCCCTTGCAGGCAACAGCGTCCTTCTCTACCTTATTTCCATGGAGCGCAGCCTTCATGAGCCCATGTTCTTTTTCCTCTCCATGCTGGCTGCTACAGATATCATCCTGTCTAATACATGTGTACCCAAAGCATTCAGCATCTTCTGGCTAGGTCCTCAGGAAATCACCTTTCCTGCGTGCCTTACTCAGATGTTCTTTCTCCACTACAGCTTTGCTATGGATTCTGCCATTCTGCTGGCTATGGCATTTGATCGCTATGTTGCTATTTGCTTCCCGCTAAGATATACCACTATTCTCACCCGTCAGATTATCACTAAGATTGTAATGGCTATTGTCAGCAGGAGCTTTTGTATCATCTTCCCATGTGTGTTCCTAGTAAAGCGACTGCCTTTTTGCCGAACACTCATCATTCCACACACATACTGTGAGCACATAGGTGTTGCCCAACTCGCCTGTGCGGACATCTCCATCAACATCTGGTATGGTTTTGCTGTACCTGTAATGACTGTAACATCAGACCTGATCCTTATTGGCATCTCCTACACTCTCATCCTTCGTGCCATCTTTAACCTTCCATCCCGAGATGCCCGCCAGAAAGCCCTCAACACGTGTGGTTCCCATGTTTGTGTCATTCTTATATTCTATACACCAGCCCTGTTCTCTGTCCTCACCCACCGTTTTGGTCACAATATTCCTCGCTCCTTCCACATACTGGCTGCCAACCTCTATGTAGCCATCCCTCCTGCACTCAACCCAATCGTCTATGGGGTGAAGACAAAGCAGATCCGGCAAAAAATCATCTTATCCTTCTTCCCTCAATGGAACCAGTGACATGAGACTGAGAGCTTGGGAAAGGAAACAGGTAATTATGTTGACTTTGGAATGCATTTCATTTTTTTACAGCTAAAATATCTACAATGGTGATTTAAATACACACGAAATGCTAAAACTCCTCCATGTGTTGGAGGAATCAATAAGACAAGGTAAAGAGGTAGATGTCAAGAAAGGCAACAAAAAAAAGTTGAAGAAGATATGTCTGCTTGAAAAGATAGATCAGAGGGAAATTTCTATTTCATTTTAAAATAGATTTCCAAGACTTATGGGATAGAATATTGATCGTATATAATGTGGATTAAAAAAATAGAATATTATTCTTAATTAACAGGTTAAAAGAGATGACTGAAAGTCTAACAATTTGAGATATCTTTGTGATACTTTCCAGATGAAAGTTGGTAAAGCTAACAGCAAATGATTACCCTTCTTAGGAATCATCCAGGAAGATTAATCATCTAAAAGCATGGTTCTCAAACATTGATGAGTATCAAAATCACCTGGGGAGTGTGGTAGAAATGCAAAGTCCCAGATTCTATCCTACTTCAATGGGCCTCTGTGAACAGTTCTCTAGGTGATTCTGATACCTAAGAAATCTTGGATCCTTTCAAATCAGAAAAGTCCTGGTCCTTTGAAATACCCATAGACTTGGTTCTTTTAGTAATTTCCTGGGCTTGGAAGTAACATAGCTCTCTTTTATGCTCCCCATAACTGCTTTTTGCTTAGTATTGTATTAGTGATCCATCTTAAAATTCAATAACTGCAAATATTATATCACCAAAACATATCAGTTATCTCTACTTATTGTAGTCTTTGAAGGATTTCACTTCTGTCACAAAAAATTCTTGTCATGACTGTTGGTGATTTTAATGAACAAAGAGATGACCCATGAGTAACTTTGTGTGATATTCTCTAAAGATAGCCACAGTACTATATTTCATCTCCCATGCTTTTCTGCAGTGTGAACTTGCCATTCCCACATTACAGTTGGAGTCTAATTCTACTTATCTTGAATCTGTGTTAAACATAGGGGTTCCTTGAGAAATAGAATTCAGTGAAAGTGACATTCTGAGCCTTCTGAGGTTAGACCACAGAAGTCTTTGCAGTTTCCACTTGGGTCTCTTGAAATGATTTATCTTGGTATGCTCTCTCTTGGAACCCAAACGCTGAGCTACAAGTATCCCAAGCAGATGGAGAAGCCATGTCTAAATATTCTGGTGGACGACCCCAGTAGAGACCCCAGCCAACAGTCCGCAACAATTACCAGTCATGTTGGTAAGGTATCTTGAGTCTTCAGGTATCTGTAGGCTCAATGGGCTTCTCTCTGTAATGTATGAGAGACTCAAAGAGAGAACTACCCAACTATTTGAAGCTAAGTCATAGAACCACTAGAAGTAATAATTCGTTGTTTTTAGCTAATAAACTTGGGGATGGTTAGTTATGCAACAATAGATAAATGATGCAGCAATTGGTAACAGAAAGTGGGGTGCTTGTGTAGCAAAACCTAAAACATGTAGCATTAGTTTTGTCATAGGCAGCAAGCAAAAGCTGAAAAGGCCTTGAAGAAGCTGTTAATGGAGGTCAAAGACAGTGAGAAATTATTGTTCGAGGCTGGAGGAATACATATAGGTACAACGTGGTTGTAGGAAGTTTGAAATACCATAACTTAGAAAGCAGAAAAATACCTAATTGACATTCGGCCAAGGAGATTTTGAAGCAGAATACTGAAAATATCAACATTATTTTTATGCCACAGATGGTAAGGTACAGAAAGATATAAACTAAAGTGAAATTATTCAGTGTTCAAGCATAACTTAGAGTAAATACAAAGGAGTCATGGCTGGCTGAAATCAAATAAAAAAGAAATCTACACCCCCAGCCTCTCCAAATGACAAAAGACTCTCGAAAGAAAAAACAAAAAACAAAAACTGTCCTCAGGGTGTAATATTACCTCTAGGATGAGACTATAAAGTCCTTTGCTAAGAGTAAAGAAATATTTAAGGGTATGCCTAATTAATCTTTGCAATTAGATGAAGAAGCTTCTAGGAATCTTAAGGATATTTTCCTAGAGAACCATAATTCTCAGGCAAAATCAGACAGGGGACAGACTAGAAGATATTTGTGGTATAATTTTTGTCTAATGGAATGAACCCTAAAGGATTCATAAAGAACCAAAATTTTTAAGAGAAATGTACAGAGGCGAGCACCATCAGCTTCGACTAAAAGGGACAGCGTTAATGCAAAATGAAAAGGTGACTTTGGGTCTCCAATTTCATTAAGCAGGAAGCAGATGAAGAAAAGTACTCAGATGTAAACACAGGGCACTACTCAATGGGAGGCAAAGATGACACAGAATATAAAGCCAATTGGCCAGAGGTTAGACAAAAGCCATGGAAAATCATTCACAGGGAGATGATTGGGTCCTTATTAAGAAACCGGTGGTATTCATCTTCGGCTGGATTTTAGAAACTGTAATGGACTAGTGACTGTACTATGACTCTCCCAATATTTTACATATGAGTACCAATTGCAGCTCTCCATCTCAGCATCACCAGAGTGTGCTGGCTGTGTAGATGGCAGATTTCTTTCTCATTTCTTTATTTCACAGGTCTTCAGATTGAAAGGAAGTGCATTCAGGGATCTGCATACAAGGAACTGAACCGAAGGAGCCTTATTCACGCTTCGTCCTGATTTAGACGCTGAGATCCTGGACTTTGAACTAGTCCCATAATGGGAATGAGACCTTAGGATTTTAGGGAAGAGGTGAATGTATTTTGTTTTTATTTTTGTTTTGTGAATGTTTTTGTATGTAAAAGGAGATCTGTGTTATTATGGCCTAGGGTGCACTGTTGCAGGTTTTAAGATGGCCAAAACAATATCACGCATCCTATATACTTTTCTGCAAAATGATCTTGCTACTTCTCTAAGAGGTGTGGTGTAATTCCACTCCCCTCTTACCTGGGCTGGCCTTAGTGATGTCCTTGAAAAAAAGAATGTAATAGATGTGACATTTCAGGATAGCCAAGGCTAGATTATAAGAACCCTTACATCTTCCTCATTGGTGTCTTTGGATAGATATTTGCATTTTTGGACACTCTCCCTAGAACACAGCCACCATACTGTGAGAATCCCAGACTGCATGGACAGTTCATGTGCTTAACAGCCTGGCTGAGCTACTGGGTAGCAGCCAGAATTAATTGCATCAGCTGCTTAGAAGCAACCACAGCTCCATCCACAATCTGATTGCGGCCACCTGAGAGAAAGAGAGGAGAGACCCCAAATGACAGCTGCCCATGTGATCCCAGGAGATCTACAGAATCATGAGATAATAATACATTATTTGAAACCACTACTTTTGGGGGTAGTTTGCTATGCAATAATAAATAATTGGAACAATTAGACTCTCATTACTCTGAATTTTTCTCTAAAGAGCTTGACCATCCTACCTCATCGACTAATTCTTTAGAAACACCTTAGAATTTGTGTTTCCACAAATACATGCAAATTATTCATAATCTAAATTTTAGGCATTCAGTTCCTGATCCATCACTTTCTATTTTCACTTTGTCTTGAATCCCAGTCCAATAATCTCTCTACTTCTTCAATGCATTTATAATAAATTGATCTTTTTTTTTTAAGATTTTATTTATTTATTCGATAGAGATAGAGACAGCCAGCAAGAGAGGGAACACAAGCAGGGGCAGTGGGAGAGGAAGAAGCAGGCTCATAGCGGAAGAGCCTGATGTGGGGCTCGATCCCATAACGCCGGGATGATGCCCTGAGCTGAAGGCAGACGCTTAACTGCTGTGCCACCCAGGCGCCCCTGTAATAAATTGATCTTATTACCTTTTCACGTTTCCTCATTTCCTCCTTTTTCCCTCCTCTTTACCGGCATTAATTTTATGATTCATTCTTAGAATTACTGTTGAATACAAATTATTTCTCTCCTTTCACCCTCCTTCCTTTTGTAACACACACATGCACACGCACACACACACACACACACTTCAGTATACTTGTCCAACAACTTTTTTCTAAATCTAACTGCCCACTCTATGTCTGTAGCTGTGGGATAAAAATTGTAAATATGCTGATTCACCTCATTTTAAATTTAGCATTGCTAAACTAAGAATGTTTTTAGTTACAAAGAGACCACAATAATTTCATAATGATAGGGAAACATAATTTCACTTACATAACAGATATAAACTGGGATTTTCTAGGACAAGCTGGCATACATAGCTCCTAAGTTTTAATTCATGGCAGTTTTACCGCATTTCTCTGTTTATTTATTTTCATACACTTTTTGTTTTGTTTTGTTTTGGGGTTGTTGGGTTTTTTGCCGCCTCAGACCTTAAGGTCTCCCAGCAAGTAACTGCTCCCTTGGGCTGAGTGAGTGCCTTGGGCAGTTTTCTGGCTCTATGTGCTATTTGGTCTTGCCAACTTTCGATACCTGGAGTTATGTCATCTCAATGACCCAGAGCCTCCCACGTCCCACCTGATCCCAGACAGAATGCCAGGCACAACCGTCCTATTTAATTCTGCTAAGGAGCCTATGAATCAAGTACTATTATAATCCCCATTTTATAGATGAGAAAACTGAGGCCCAGGGTGAGTATCACTTTGCCCAAATTCACACAGCTAGAAAATGGAGGAGCTGGGATTTTAACCCACACAATCTAGCCTCAAAGTCCACATTCTTTTTTTTTTAAGATTTTATTTATTTATTTGACAGAGAGACAGCCAGTGAGAGAGGGAACACAAGCAGGGGGAGTGGGAGAGGAAGAAGCAGGCTCCCAGCCGAGGAGTCTGATGTGGGCCTCGATCCCAGACCCCTGGGATCACGCCCTGAGACAAAGGCAGATGCTTAATGGCTGAGCCACCCAGGCGCCCCCAAAGTCCACATTCTTAACCACTAAACCTTAATGCTTGGGGAAGGCACAGGGAGGGGAGTGGATTAAGTTTTGCATGCTATGCACTCCCTTACCTTTACTAAATTTAGTTTCTTGGAAAAAAAAAAATCTCCTGGCCACTGGGGGGTGTGTGTGTGTATGGGGATCCCACTAGCTTTCCTTGGACTTTGGGACTGTCCACTTCCCAGTAACAAAGGTCCCCCTGACTGGGTAACTTCCAGTCATCCCTGAAGGCCCTCAGGCCACGACTACCTGCACCTACAAATCCCCACCAACCTAGAGCCATGACTGTCACACTACCCGTTCATGAAACGCCCTTGCTGCCTCAGTGTCCATGCCTCCGCCCACGGCCTCCTCTGCCCATTACCCACCCGCTCATGCCCCCCCGGCCACCAAGTACCCCATGAGACAGGCCAGGTGGTGAGGTACAAGCCTGCAGTAACCTCCAGAAACAGGTCAGCGTTTGGGAGCCCTGGTGCCTCCACTTAAGGACCAGTGACGTCATGACATTTCGGCCATCCAATTGGCCGGCTATTTGTTCTCCGAATTTCTGCATCTCATCTAACGAATACGCAGGGCAGGCTGGAATAGAGATTTTTAACCAAGAGTTAATGGATCAGGCTGGACTTCTAAATTAAATAAATATATATATATATATATACGTATGTATATATACACATATATATATATTTTTTTTCTCTTCAAAATGTGGTCATATAACTTGAGGATTGGTTTAGGATGCAGGTGCTGGGGGGAGAGACCTCCTGGGTTCTCCGGACACTTAAACCATTGAAGTCACCTGGGTCAGGGGACGTCTGAATCTTAGCATTGTTATCTGTAAATGGAGATGAAGAAAATACTGTAAGAACTGTGTCTAGTACCCACTCAGAGAGTCTCAAAAAATGCTAGCTCTGTCACCTTTAGGCCCCCTTCACCCATTTCTCATCCCCCACTGACCACCACAAATCATCTGTTCTCTGTGTCCATGAGCTTGTTTTCTTTTTCTTGTATTCTGCATGTGAAAAGAAAGATCATGTGGTATTTGTCTTTCTCTGAGTTATTTCATTTAGAGTAATGCTCTCTAGTTCCATCCATGTTGTTGCATGGTATGATTTCACTTTTATTGCTGGATAATATTCCATTACACACACACACACACACACACACACACATGCACACACACACCCACACACGCCACAATTTCTTTGTCTTTTCATCTATTGATAGACACTTAGGTTGATTTATTTCTTATGTCCACAAAGTCTGACAGCAGTTGACAACTCTCAAGGGTAGTTTTTCTCTGTGCAGTGACTCAGGGACCCAGGCTGCTTGTACAATCCCCCTCAGAACCTTGGTAATCTACTTGCTGTCCTGCCTAGGTTTCCTGCCATATCAATTAAATCAGTGTGGCTGTGGTAGGATTAAGATGTCAGTATTTGTTAAAAAGCCCCAGGAGGTTCCAGTGTACAGTAAAGTTTGAGAACCACAGACTTGTGTAATTAATAGCTCTATTTTGCCTATGAAGAAACTGAGGGCCTGATAAATTAAACAATCTATTCAAAATTTCTCAGCTAGTAAATGTCAGACCTGGGATTCAGATCTACATCTCTCTTATTTTAATTTGCTTTATGTTCTGTGAAAGAGATTCCTCTGTGCAGTAGTACTGGATTAAGGGGAATCACCTTTTAAGTTTCTTTATACTTCCGAATTACTTTCTAAAAATCTTGAACCAGTTTACACACCAACTTGCACGAAAGAATTAACAGACACATTGTAAATATAATTGTGCTCTGCATATGTACTTATAGTTCAATGCCAATGAGTCAGATGCTGAGGGCTGGAGTGAGGGAGGGAGAAGAGGCATAACTAAGATATTTACATATCTCTGGGATCTGCCTGGTGAGCACATTGAAATGAATCTGAGTCCACTTTGTCCAGTCTTTCTTAGAAAGCGATCTTCCCATGGCTCAGATATATCTTAGTCTTGCGTGGTTCCAGATGACAGTCCAGTCCTAGAAGGAAATGCTATTGTAATTTATAAGTCTCTCCTGACCCAATCAATTCAACATGTACTTTTGTATCTTCCTTCCAGGTTACTTAGATACTTGGTCTAAGTGAGGCTTTGATGGGGAATAAAGAAACATTTAAAAGGGCCACCATGTCACTACCTCAGTGCGTTATAGGAGGAGAATGTATTTTACACATAACTGTAACTAGCAGTATCTTTGAATCAGTAGCTTATCCTCTCATCTAATTAGACGAAGGAGAAAAGACAAAGAATTACCAAATGAAGACACAAACCGTTAAAGGGAAATAAAGACTCAAACTCAAGGTCAATGTGGAGAAATTCAGGTTAAGCTGAGTGATGATTGTTTTCTTGAAAGCAGGTAACATGTGGTATTGAATTAGGAACCAAAGGAAGCCATGCAAAATCTAACTCAAGGTATATCACTTCCAATCTATCCTCATCCCATGTCACCTCCTTTCTCCCAGAATTTCCCTCCCCAATCATTTTTTTTAAAAGATTTTATTTATTTATTTGACAGAGACAGACAGCCAGCGAGAGAGGGAACACAAGCAGGGGGAGTGGGAGAGGAAGAAGCAGGCTCCCAGCAGAGGAACCCGATGTGGGGCTCGATCCCAGAACGCTGGGATCACGCCCTGAGCAGAAGGCAGACGCTTAAGGACTGCACCACCCAGGCACCCCTCCCTCCCCAATCATTTAACATAATTTGGCTACATGTTTTGGTTTGGTTTGGTTTGGTTTGGTTTGAGAGCTGGGCAGATATTAACTTACTGTAGGATAGGGATGACACTTCTCCTGCCTTAAAAAAATGTCCAGCCTTTATGAGAAGACTCTGATATAACTGGCGTGTTTCCCCAGGGATCTTATTCGCAAATTCACCTCTCCTTTTAGCAGCTGGGAGCTTTGATGCTCTGAGCCACACCACAGCCTCCCTGGGTTAAAAAAACCTTCACAAGGTGGTGATAAATGAGACCAGATCATACATCCAGGAGCTATGTTACTTGTGCTGGATCAAGATTTCTCCAATACGGCTAACTCTCAAGGTTGGGGTGAATGTTAAATAGATGAAATGGACAAAAAATAAGGTTGAGGACAGTTCTGTAAAGCCAGGAGGAGCGGTATGGGAAGATACAGAGGGATGACGATTATACAAAGATATTGATGTCCTTGGCCACTCTGGAGGTCATATCAGATCGTCCCCTGACTCCATTATAAGAGGTACAATTCCTTGAATTCCTGTTTGCATAGCCTGATTGCATATCAAATATATTGTCAATAACGCCTTCTTTTCTTTGCACTTCAGTCCTTTATGCTGCAGTTAGAGATTTTAGTCTGTTGGTATTTTTCTTATGGGCTCAAGGCAAGCCAGTGAAATCAATCTCTGGGAACAGCCTTTCTTAAAACAATGAAGAATTCAGAATTTCTTGATAATAGCTGCATTTGGTTCTCACTCATATCACCTTAGCAGGAGTAAATCTATCTATCTATCTATCTATCTATCTATCTATCTATCTATCTATCATCTATCATCTATCAATTAGAGAATAACCTTGTGCTTGAGTACCTAAATTCCTCATAGTGCCCCCACAAAGCCTAGGGGATCAGCAAACTCATTTGATTTCCACCCTCACCAGGGTCCAAGTACAGCTGGCAACCTTTCCATCAAGTTGTCTAATTCTTTCCAGTAATTTCACATGCAGGAAACTTAGAACCCCACCAAACCAGGAATCTCTGCTCCAGTATCTCCAGATTAATGAGGGGAACTCAATGGCATTATCATATTGATGGGATTAGGATCATTGAGGAGCAATTCTATCTCCGATTTGTGAGAGTCCACCCAACCCAGCCGACTGAGAAGTGGTCTTGGATATCTCTGAAGATCTTAATTTACAAGTGGATGAAATCACAGTGCCTTCACCCTTGGATTACAGACTCAAGAAAAGCCAATATGTCTTTCAACTTGAGGAACTGAAAGACGTTTCTTCCTCTGAGATGCAGGTACACAGTTAGACCAATGCACTCTGAGATGTACAAAAGTGTGAGAAATATCTGTATTATAATACATGTTTATTAAATTACAGAAACTGTATTATATTTTACATGATTTTTCTCAATTCCCTGATAACCTTATGAGGTAAGAATTATCATCTGAATTTTATTTAGGAAACCGAGAACAGAGGGGAATAAGACAATTAGCAAGTCATGGCAATCAGGCCAGATTTTGAACCCAGGCAGTCAGAATTTAGTCTCTGACCTCTTATTTTCCAGACCACATAAAGAAGGTGACAATCCTAGGAAGTGAGTTGCACAAGAGATGTTTGAAGCATTTGAGGAAGACTCAAATTTGAAGTCTAAATTTTATTTCCTTTGTGAAGCTTTCTCTGAATAAGAACTGACTTATGTATCTTTTCTTCCTAGCATACATCAACATAACATTTCCACATGTATATTGGAGATTACTTGATTAATTATGTCTTCTCATTAGCAAGACTAATGTGTCATGGAGCATGGATATTCTTACTATTTAGTATATACAAAACATTTAGAAGAGTGTCTGCATGGTAGACTGTCAATAATGTGCTTTTTGACAAAGTAATAAAATGAAAGAGCAATTTTAGGAAAGATATTAATTTCATAAAATTGAAAAGCCAAGACACTGAAGAGGAAAATAGTGCTTGTCTGATGTGGATTATTTACAGATATTGATTTAAGGAAAGAAGAAATACTCTCAGACTCAGAGGGTCTGAAATTGAACATGGGTGCCTCAAGAAAGCATAGATTGTCTGCCATTAGAGTTGTATAGGCAACTTCCAGGTGACCACTTTTCAGGATATCACATTTGGGAGCCAAGCATCATAAAATTATTGAACTATCTGTGCTTTGTAATTTATTTCCTAAATAGATGAAAGATTATATTTCATTAATTTAACTATTGTTTAAAAACCACAGGTATTCCCTGGATAGAAGTAAATAATATTTATACTTTCCAAGATGGACATTGAAATGTTCATAGTCACTTGCTGTTATAACTCGATTATTGGATTTTTAAGGACATAAAAAAATTATAATAGAATTGTAGTAAATTCTATTTTATGGTTAAAAAGTTAAGCAAAATAATAATTTCACTAGTAATTAAAACTTGTAATAACATTATAACCTATGCGATTTGTAGCTATAGTAATTCTTAGTATGAAGTAATAAACTTGCAGTAGCATATGAGAAATGCATATTGCAATTAATAAAACAAATATAATTAGTTGGTCTTTTAATAATATAGTTGGACATGAATATGGGACTGAAGGAAGGCTATTCTTTTTAATTACTATAGAATTTTTTGATCTTATCTTACATCTTTCCACGTTCTAAAATTCTTTCGAGGGGAGGACAATTGGATGAACTTAATGTTAATGTCCCTTCTAAAAAAATAGTCTTTGAGTCCCAAACACTGGACTTCAGGAAAGTAGGAATGATGACTCTGACTTCACCTACAAGGATCTCTCAAGGCACAGTGGCTCCAGGGAAAGATGCCTCTCTTACTCTTTTCTGCTTGGCTATTTTCATAATCTCAATCCGGAGCCCAGTCACTGCCAAAACCCTTCCCTGATTTAATTCACCTGTGAGCCCCTGGTTTCTGACTTTCTACTTCCCTTCCCATGGCATGCTGCACTTGGAGACTTAGGGGACCACATGCCTGTGAGGCTCCTGGCCTGACCAGTCATATCAGGGCTTATACAAAACAGATTAAGGCAGATTTGTTTAACAATTCAACTAAATCATATGGCAAATCAAAAAAACAGAAATTTATTATAGATGTAGATTACATTAGACTACAAATGTATTGGAGAGCTAAATAGGAGCACATCCTGGAGTATATTGAGTGAAAAGAACATGATGGGGATCATAGAACTGGATGAGAAAAGATCTTGTCTGATCCAAAGAAACACCATTTTTCAACTGTCGTCACTTACAAAAGTCTGTTAAAAAATTCATTTGCTGTGTTCCATCTTTTGTCCATTTACCTGTTAAATGCTATTTTTTGTTCTTATGTATATAAGGTATTAATGCCAGTTGTAGAAGAAAATGAGACTCACATTTGATAGTGTAATGGGGCAAGAGACGTACACATCATCAGAAAGAAGTTTATATTTCCTAAGGGAGGTATGCTGAAGATGGGTATGCCTGTCTCACCACAGCAGCAAGAATCACAGAAGGGCTTCATAAAGGGGGACATAATCATGTGGGTTTTGAATGACTATTAAATAGCAGTTCGCCTGGTGACCAATGGGAATAGCTATTCTGTGCCCTCAAAAAGCAGCATATGAAAAAGCAGGCAGATGTGATAAAGCATGCTTTTGGACATTTCAAAACACTTGGACATGGCTGGAACATGAAGTATGCAGTGGAGTGGTTGGTAAACAATCTGAGATAGGTGGGCAGGAGTGCAAGCAAGAAGAGCTTTGCATGCCATATCAAGATCCTAGCAGGAAATGGAGCTCACAGCTACATTAGGATCATTTAGGGCAGTGTAATACAGAAATCATTCTCAAAGATGTGGGTAAGTGTAGGGAAGTCACAAGTGCTTGTGAAGTTCCTGGATTAGTGACAGCAGGCACTGTTATCATCCCTTGGACTGAAGGGACAAGAGGAAGACACGGTTAAAAGAAGGATATTTATAGAGAGATATAGCTAGCTTGCAGCAGTCCTGTGGGGAGGGAGCTGAAGGAATAAATCCCTCACCTGCCTTCAATCTTCTGTTGGTGTTTCCTATTGTCAAATCCAATCAGAAGTGAGAGAGCAGGGAATCTCTGGATGTAGTCCAGCGTCCAAGGAACCAGATCATGATGGAAAGTGGTGGAAGGTAAGTCAGAGTAGGGTAATACAAGGGATTCTGAGCAGTATACACTAAGAAAGGTTATATTTGTGTTTTTGTTGATGAATTTCACATGATAGAATATTTCTTTAGCTATGAAAAGCTGTCACTGGAAGATGGAAATCCTAGAAGTAGTCTTATTAGTTACAAAGCTATTTTAATACCCTAGGCAAGAAATGAGGACGGCATGAATTGGAGTAGAATTGGTGGGCATGAAAGAGAGGTAAGAAACTGAATGATTATGTGGGAGGAATAAATGACATTTAGGATGATTCATCTCGTTTTCTAACCACTTTCAGGAAGATAAAGCTGTGTGTTCTCTTCATTATTATGTTTTCTGCATCAGTCACCAATGACACTGCCTTCCATCCTTCCACATTTATTCTACTTGGAATCCCTGGGCTGCAAGACCAGCACGTGTGGGCTGCCATCCCCTTCTGCTCCATGTATATCCTTGCTCTCGTTGGCAATGGCACCATCCTCTCCATCATCATTGCAGACAGAACTCTGCATGAGCCAATGTACCTCTTCCTGTGCCTACTTTCTATCGCTGACCTGATTCTCTGTTCCACCACCTTGCCCAAAATGCTAACAATCTTCTGGCTTAAGACCCATATGATTTCCTACCATGGCTGTCTCACACAGATGTTCTTTGTTCACGCTGTTTTTGCCATGGAGTCGGCTATTCTACTGGCCATGGCTTTTGACCGCTATGTGGCTATCTGCCGTCCGCTTCACTATACATCCATCCTCAATGCCACAGTGATTGGGAAGATTGGCCTGGCATGTGTGGTCCGTGGCCTCCTCTTTGTTTTCCCCTTTGTCATCCTCATCGAACGCTTACCCTTCTGTGGACATCACATCATCCCCCACACCTACTGTGAGCACATGGGCATTGCCAAGCTGGCTTGTGCCAGCATCAAGCCCAACACCATTTATGGTCTCACTGTGGCACTTGTAGTCACTGGCATGGATGTGGTCCTCATCGCCACCTCCTATGGCCTGATCCTGCGGGCTGTGCTGCGCCTGCCCTCAAAAGATGCCCAATTCCGAGCATTTAGCACTTGTGGAGCCCACATCTGTGTGATTCTTGTTTTCTATGTACCTGCCTTTTTTTCTTTTTTCACCCATCGCTTCGGCCAACGAGTACCTCCTCATGTCCATATTGTACTTGCAAATCTCTATCTCCTTGTACCCCCTGTTCTCAACCCCCTGGTCTATGGCATTAATATCAAACAGATCCGCCTGAGAATATTAGGCTTTTTTATGGGAAGGAGGTAGCTGGACTCTCTGCACACCCCAAGGACCGATGGGAAAAGTTGTAACTGATCTGGCACCTTGCTTGGACTAGAGGTTTCTGTTTCTGCTAATTCTGATCAGCCAGTATCATGTATTATCTGAAACTTTTGAAGTACCTAGAACAACATTTATACCTGCTAAATCTATGGAGTACTATTTTCCTGTGAGGCTATTATGTGGCTCATTAATAGACCCGTAGGTTTTGAATCTTTGTGGGAAAACATCAGGAGGCATTGTAGTAGTACTTTTAACATAAGAGCCAGTAAGTTACTCTGTGTTCAGAAAACCCAGTGCTGGACATTGTCCACAATAGCTAAATTGAGGAAGGACCCAAGATGTCCTTCAACAGATGACTGGTTAAGAAGATGTGGTCGATACACACAATGGAATATTGCTCAGCTATCAAGAAGAATGATTTCTCAACATTTGTTGCAACATGGACGGCACTGGAGGAGATAATGCTAAGTGAAATAAGTCAAGCAGAGAAAGACAATTATCATATGGTTTCACTCATCTATGGAACATAAGAAGTAGGAAGATCAGTAGGAGAAGAAAGGGATAAAGAAAGGGGGAGTAAACAGAAGGGGGAATGAAGCCTGAGAGACTATGGACTCTGAGAAACAAACTGAGGGCTTCAGAGGGGTGGGGGTGGGGGAATGGGATAGGCTGGTGATGGGTAGTAAGGAGGGCACATATTGCGTGATGCACTGGGTGTTATATGCAACTAATGAATCATGGAACTTTACATCAAAAACCAGGGATGTACTGTATGGTGACTAACATAATAAAATAAAAAATATTGGGGCGCCTGGGTGGCACAGTGGTTAAGCGTCTGCCTTCGGCTCAGGGCGTGATCCCGGCGTTATGGGATCGAGCCCCACATCAGGCTCCTCTGCTATGAGCCTGCTTCTTCCTCTCCCACTCCCCCTGCTTGTGTTCCCTCTCTCGCTGGCTGTCTCTATCTCTGTCAAATAAATAAATAAAATCTTTTAAAAAAATATTATAATAAAAGAAAACCCAGTGCTGGAAAGAGGAAAAGTGATCAGAAAAGATCTACTCCTTTATAACTTAAAGAAATTGAGAATAACACACACACACACATTGATTGATTGACTGCCAGCATTTTCTTAGACCAAGAGTGCAGTAAGAGTGTCAACCCTAGATGAGAGATGGGCTGAGGCAGCCCAGGATCCTCTGGATGTGGCATTAGATTTAAACAGATGGAGATGACTGCTAAGTGACTCTTTGTACGAAGTCTGGAAGCACATTATCCACGGGAAAGCCATAACTCAAGGTTCTCAAGGAATTGCTTCAAAAAATGATACTTTGTAGGTGATATATTCACTTAATTTCTGATGATCTTTGCATTTTTCTCTGATATTCTCTCAGCAATGAACTTTACATTTACATGTAAATGATTTTTATGGGCCACTGTGGAGGTAGTCTGACCTTGTGTTTGCCTCATTTAGTCAACATTTTGGGTATATACAAATTCCCGGGACACAGAGTTTCCTGCTAATGTTAGCCAGGATAGCCGAGGCTAGTCAGACCCGCAAGTAGCTTTCTCCAAACAGCTGGCCTTTAGCACAGGCTTGCCTTCCACAGGAGCTGGGGTGTTTGTTTTTGGATACCTTGAAAGGGATGAAAGCAAGCAACCAGTCTACCCTCATACACAATACATCAATCTTCTCCTGAGCCACTTTGCCACTGTATATTGTCTTTGACAAGAAATTCTCCATCTTCTAAGGCATTGTGCCACTTTTCAACTTCAGTATCCATATCTTTCTTTTTCTAAGGTCTGAGATTCAACTTACAAAGACTTGATTTAATTGTAATGCGATGTTTGAAGCAGAAGGGTCATATAAGCAGAGCTCAAAAATAATTTTTATTGTGCTATTATAAAATAGATCACATAAAATTTGCCTTTCAAACCAGTATGTTGTATAACCATCAGCATTATGCAATTCCAAATATTTTGTCACCACAAATAGAAACTTTATAACCGTTAAGCAATAACTCCCCATTCCTACCTCTACACAGTCTTTGGACATCTCTAATCTACGAACAAAAACAACAATAGCAAAAACAGGACTTTTGCAAGAACTTTAGAAAGACTGTTTATTTATTTACCCTTTCAGTTGAACATTCATTCAAAAGTATATATTGAAGATTAACCATGTAATGGGTACAACAGGCATTGAATTTCACAGGTGAAGAAGACACAGTGTGCGACTTGAGGAAATTTACACTCTAGGGAGAGAGGAAGTAAGGACTACAACAGAATAAGGGATTTGCAGTGACAAGGTGTAAAAGATACTATTAAAGAGGAACATATGGCATGTTAAGATAATTCTATTTTTTTCTTACAATGAAATAATCATTAATTTATGATCCATCCTAATACTAGGCCCTCTTTCCATTGGACTGAGGTAAAAAGGTACGACCTGTCTGTATCTTGGTTTTAATCTTATCAAGGTTCCCATGCCAAATAACTAAGCCATCTCTATAAAAAATTTCATCAAAAAGTAATTGTAATAAGGTGCTTCCTATATTTTGGGGAAAGGACAATTAAGTAACTGTGATAACTATCTCCTGCATTGAAAATTATTATTATTTTTTTAACGATTTTTTATTATATTATGTTAGTCACCATACAGTACATCCCCGGATTCCGATGTAAAGTTCAATGCTTCATTAGTTGCGTATAACACCCAGTGCACCATGCAATACATGCCCTCCTTACCACCCATCACCGGCCTATCCCAATACCCCACCCCCCTCCCCTCTGAAGCCCTCAGTTTGTTTCTCATAGTCCATAGTCTCTCATGTTTCATTCCCTCTTCTGATTACCCCCCTTTCTTTATCCCTTTCTTCCCCTACTGATCATCCTAGTTCTTATGTTCCATAGATGAGAGAAACCATATGATAATTGTATTTCTCTGCTTGACTTATTTCACTTAGCATTATCTCCTCCAGTGCCGTCCATGTTGAGAATTCGTTCTTTCTGATAGCTGAGTAATATTCCATTGTATATATGGACCACAGCATCTTAATCCAGTCATCTGTTGAAGGGCATCTCGGCTCCTTCCACGATTTAGCTATTGTGGACAACGCTGCATATGGCCCTTCTCTTCACTACATCTGTATCTTTGGGGTAAACACCCAGTAGTGCAATGGCTGGATCATAGGGTAGCTCAATTTTTAACTTTTTAAGGGACCTCCACACTGTTTTCCAGAGTGGCTGTACCAACTTGCATTCCCACCAACAATGTAGGAGGGATCCCCTTTCTCCACATCCTCTCCAACAATTGTTGTTTCTTGCCTTGTCTATCTTTGCCATTCTAACTGGCGTAAGGTGGTATCTCAGTGTGGTTTTGATTTGAATTTCCCTGATGGCTAATGATTTTGAACATTTTTTCATGTGTCTGTTAGCCATTTGTATGTCTTCATTGNAATGTGTCTGCTAACCATTCATATGTTTTCATTGGAAAAGTGTCTATTCATATCTTCTGCCCATTTTTTGATTTGTTTATTTGTTTCTCGTGTATTGAGTTTGAGAAGTTCTTTGTAGATCTTGGATACCAGTCCTTTATCTGT
>NC_048225.1:58060523-58060728 GCF_002007445.2 Ailuropoda melanoleuca
TTGGAGATGTGTCATGAAAAAGGTTGCACTGGCCGATGTCATAGAAGTTGTTGCCTATGTTCTCCTCTAGAATTTTGATGGATTCCTGTTTCACATCAAAGTCTTTCATCCATTTGGAGTTTATTTGTGTGTACGGTGTGAGATAGTGGTCAAGTTTCATTCTTTTGCATGTAGCTGTCCAATTTTCCCAGCACCATTTATTGAA
>NC_048225.1:58060828-58061136 GCF_002007445.2 Ailuropoda melanoleuca
TGAGCCGAAGGCAGACGCTTAACCGCTGTGCCACCCAGGCGCCCCAGAGCCTCTAGTTTTGACTGCATTTGAATGCTCTCATTTCTGCCCTTAGGGATTCTATATTCTTAGTAACATTTTCGTTAATACTTTTTTCAAGTCTACTCATCATCTTGACCATTGTTGCTCTGAATTCCATTTCTGATAATTTGGTTACATCCATATCTATAATTTCTGTGGCAGAGGCCACAGACTCATTGTCTTTTCTTTGCTGGGGGGGCTTCTCCTTCTCGTCATTCTGATGAGGAGAGATTGCGGGGTTGTCCAGA
>NC_048225.1:58061545-58104934 GCF_002007445.2 Ailuropoda melanoleuca
GTCATTCTGATGAGGAGAGATTGCGGGGTTGTCCAGAGCCCAAATTATTGACTGGCACCCAGGCCGTGCGCCCTTGTTTTATAGAGATCTTAGGGATGTGGGCTTCTTCTTTAAAGATTTTACTTTTTTATTTGAGAGAGAGAGACAGACAGTCAGCAAGAAAGGGAACCCAAGCAGGGGAGTGGGAGCGGAAGAAGCAGGCTCCCAGCAGAGGAGCCCATTGAGGGATTCTTTTCCGGAACGTTGTGATCACACCCTAATCTGAAGACAGGCGCTTAATGACTGTGCCACTCAGGTACCCTGGGTTGTGGGCTTCTTGATTTTTCAGCCTGCCTTCTGGGGGAGGGGCCTGCCGTGCTGATACTCATGCAACCCTGTTTGGGCAGGGTCTCCCTGTCCCCTGCGAGGGGGGATGGGGATGGGCACGCTGTGAACCAGTATTTCCAGACTTTTGTTCTCTGGCAGCTTTCCCTGGTGATTTGCTGTGCCTCTTCTGAGAGTTAGAGCAGCTGCGGCCGAAATTCAGCCTCTGTCACAGAACAGGGGGATTGCAGCCCGTTCTCCACTGATGTTCTGGCCACTTTAACTCTGTTTCTGTTGGTGCTGCTCAACCCTGCAGCATTCCGGGCTGTGCGCCCCACACCTGGCATCCTAGCCCTCACTTCCAGGGCCGGCGCATCTCTGTTCCTTTGTGTTTCTAACCCCGCCAGCCGCCAGCCGCCCCGCACACGCTCCCGGAGCTCCCGGTCTCAGTCTGGATCCAGTGAGCACACCGGAGTTCCAGAGCTCTGTAAGATGCTTGGTGGTGCACGCTCCTGGCTCATGGTCTCAGTCTGCTGTCTCGAGGGTGCGGGTCCGCAGTCCGCCCGCTCCCCGGTGCAGGTGGCCCGTCAGCCGCCAGCCGCCAGCCGCCCCGTGCGCTCCCAGAGCTCCCGGTCTCAGTCTGGATCCAGTGAGCACACCGGAGTTCCAGCGTTCCATGAGATGCTTGGTGGCGTGCGCTCCCGGCTCAGGGTCTCAGTCTGCTGTATCAAGGGTGCGGGTCCGTGGTCTGCCTGCTCCTGCATTGAAAATTATTAAAACCAATTCAAGACTGGTAAAATACACTGAACTAAGATAATATGGAAGATTAATAATAAAATTAATAAAAGAGAACAGAGATCTCAAGAATTAACCTTGGTTTATTTTCTTGTCTAGAGGCTGGACACTCTGTGTCATCATCTGATAATCAGAAAATTTGGGGTGAGCTGCCCTCCAAGGGTTGTCTGCTTCTGGACGATTCTTCCAATATGTGGATTCCTTAATAATTTTCATTAAAAAAGGGATAGTGTTAGCTGGAATCATGTATTCAAGGATCAATTCCTTGGGGCTTCACTGCTGTGCTGGTATTTATGGTACCTGAGAAGTCTTCTCTAGTGAGGATCAGAGTAACCTTTTTTTGATGATGTTTCCAAAATATCCTATCTCTTCTTTTAAGATTGTATGGTAGAGGGTAAATAGGTGGCTGGTATGGGAAGGCACTCCTTATCTGTTGGTTACAATCCTAAATAGCTACCATCAGTTTATCATCTTAAATAGTGTTATGAAAATGGAAGAGAATGGAATTCCCAAATGATACATAACACACAATTAACTTTTAAAGATTTTTAATCTGTGACTACCCTTTAGTATCACATAAGTATCCTATTAGTAAGAATGAATTATGGACAGTAAAGATATTAACAAATGTTCAAGGTTCTTGTTTATTCCATGATGTATGTTACTAATACATTCTTTGTATCTTTAAATATAAAAATGAATATGTTTTATCTAATCTAAAAAGTGAACAATCATCAAAAAGTTTATCTTAATATGGATAATGAGAGAGCTCTCACAATAGAATTAAAATTTGGAGAATGCAAATCATAAAAGACTCTTAACTATAGGGAACAAACTGAGGGTTGCTGGAGTGGAGGTGGGGGGATGGGGTAACTGGTGACGAGCATTATGGAGGGTACTGGCTGTGATGAGTACTGGGTGTTATATGCAACTGATGAATCACTAAATTCTACCCTTGATACTAATAATTCACTATACGGGAACTAAATTAAGTACAAATTTTAAAAATTTAGAAAAAGAGAATGCAAAACAAACCTAATTATTTCTATTATGCTTTTTTAAAAAGTATGCAAGCAACCAGAAGCTTCACACTTCAACACTTCCAGAAGACAACTCTCAACCATCTGAGTAATAAGGAAAATGCAATGAAAACCACTTAAAAAAACACCAGATTGACAAAATTAAAACAAAAATCAAATAATACTAAGAATTAGTGATATAGAGAAATAGGAGCATTTATTATTGTTAGTGGGATGCTAACCATGAATCAACCACTTCCAGGATCAATTTATAGTATTTAGTAAAATTAGAGCTATGCATATCCTACAACCCAGAAACTTCACAAACACAAGCCCTAGAGGCACAGCACACAAGTGAATAAGGTAAACTTATACAAGAATGTTAACAACATTAGAATTATAATAATTGTTAACCAACTAAATGTTTATCAAAGAATAATGAATTATATAGATTTTCATCATTCAAATAAATCTATGAATTATATGTGGTATTGTTGAAAACAGACCTCCATGCTTCAGAGCCAAAATATAACACAAAGACAGAGTTTGGGATAAAGAGGATAGATAATAGCTTTATTGCTTTGCTGGGCAAAGGACACTACAACAGGCCATGACCTTCAAGAAACTGTAAGTCTGCATAGAGGAAAGGGCTAGGGAATTTTATAGGGAAATGCAGGATCTAGCTGGTTTTTAAAGGGATTGTGTACTTGCTGTCAGCCTCCTTTGTCATGTCTAATGATGATACAATTCATCTCTGAAGGGAAAGGGAAATAAATGCCATAGGAATCAGCTACACAGGCAAATCTTACAATGTTTGTAACATTTTCTTCTTAATCTACATTGTGAATATATGATACATTCTAGGTTATTCTTTATAACCTTTGTGTATCCAAAATACATTAAAATAAAGAACTTAGACATTAGTAGACATGAAAATATCCTGAGTGATGTGAGATACTAAGATTTATTAATTTCTTTATAATTATATTATCTATTGTCTACCTTTTCTCCACTGTTTTTAGATATTGTCTGTATATGTACTTGGGCATTTATATTGATGCTATTTTGCTGAAGTAAGCTTTTTCTGCATCATAGCCTTATTGTTTGCAACACTTTATAGTAAAATTTAATTTCTAGAAGGGTAATATCCCCTCTGTTATATCATTATTATTTTCAGATATCTGTTCTTCCATTTGAACTTCAGAATTTTCTAAGAAGAATGAATCATTGAAATTTGTTTAGATTGGCTCCGATTTATGAATTCATTGAAGAAGAAGGCATAGCCTTCAAATATAGTTATGTTTCTGGTTTTTATGAATGCAAGAAAACAAACCACGTAAGATCTCACAAACAGGGACACAGAATTTGTTCGTATTTAAAGAATTTATTTGTGGGCTTATTCATTCCCTTATTCATTTATTTGACGCCTATTTTCTGCCTGCTATGTGACAAACATGATGCTATTTAGGATACAGTACTTGGGGAGAGATCAGACCAGAACTATTCTCCTTGAGTAGTGTGACTATCCAAAGAGCAAGCTTCAAACTTGCGACTGAGAGGTCACAGATTCCAGGCAATACTACGGCACTTAAGAGAACATTGGGGAAAGAAGCTAAAAGAAGATTCTTTAGAAATGTATGCAGGGAGTTCTCAGGATCATGAATGTAAAAGTGAGACAGAAAGGCTAAGAGAAAAAGGAGTCTTGCTGGTTCCTACCTGTCATTATTATCCGTCAGGCTCTCTCTGGGGCAGAGAGAAAAGAAGGACTGAGCCCAGGATTTTGGCATGGTACTAGAACCAGCTTTCTATAGGGGAAGCTGTGCAGATTTGTCTATGAGCAGATGTGTACATGCTTGCCTATTTTGTTGGTGATTCTTTCTGTTGATATATAGATTGTGTCAGGCCCTTCATCTGCTACTCCTTCCTTCAGCCATTGCTTCCCTCCTGCTGACACCTGACTCAGAACAGACTCCCTACAGGTGCTGTTTGTAAACAGAACTTGCATTACATCAAGATTTAGAATCTGGGCCTCTGAGTCCCATTCCTGAAATGACTTTGCATGATTTTGACAGTGTTGGGTGTTGGTTTGTGCATTCTGCACTGGACATGGCAGAATTTTTTTTTTAAAGATTTTATTTATTTATTTGACAGAGACAGCCAGCGAGAGAGGAACACAAGCAGGGGGAGTGGGAGAGGAAGAAGCAGGCTCCCAGCAGAGAAGCCTGATGTGGGGCTCGATCCCAGAACGCTGGGATCACGCCCTGAGCCAAAGGCAGATGCTTAACAACAGCACCACCCAGGCGCCCCGGCAGAATTTTTTTGACAAACTTTCTTCTTCTGAACTGATAAAAAAGAAATATGGCCACATCTGGCCCCAAAGTTGAGGGGATGTTGGAAGATGAGAGGTGGGATTGCAGAATATACCTTGGGGGCAGAAGGAGAGAGAATGTCTAGGGTAAGACATTGGCCAGGGAAACAGAGTAAAGTATCTGGAGGATGCTAAGGATAGATGGAACTAGAGCTGCTAATAGCATTTTATCAGGGTCCCAACAACATGGGCTGTACCTCTGCTGCCTTCAGGAGTGTGACTACCCCAGCCAAAGAGTAAGGCCCTCCTGGGCTCCCACACCTACCCAATTTGGGAAAGAGGGCTTTGGGGATACAAGCTTCCAGGCCCTAATCTGGTTCCAGATTCAGCTTTAACATCACCCTCTCTCTAGAGGCTCATCCATGATGGCCAAAGACTGCAACATGCCCAGAGCCCCTAGGGTCAAACAGCTCCATCTCCTTGAGAGCTCAGGGAAACCTCCAGGGTCAAGTTTGCACATAATAGCAGTGGTGCCTCATTGTGTGTGTTTGTGGAAGGAGGGAGTAGCAAACAGGTAATTCTGGACACCCGGGGGCCTTTCCTTAGGTGACTTAAAGGGCCATACCAGGACTTCTGGGTGTCCAAGAGTGAGGAGTGGGGACATGCAGGGCCCTGAGTGTGCGGTCCAGGAGCCATATGGTTGTGCATGTAGATACAGCTACAGACAGCTGTCCACACACAGACACACACATTTGAAGAAGTTTTCCAGGCCCAGCTTCCCACACTCTGACTCACATTCAGGTGAGTGTATCCTGGTGAGGTGAGGGTCCTAGTCTCGAGTGCCCAGAATCCTGTCATCTGCTCTATTTGGTCCTCGTGGAACAGTTGTCATCAAGGCTCCCTCCAAGTCCCTTATGAGCTGCAAATGTGTATCCTTCAAGGTTTGGTGAACAATTCTGTTGTAAACATTTAACCTATCGTATTTCTGAAAAGCTCTTTTGTTGACCTATTTCATCTTCTGTTTACTGAGAGTGGTATTGAATATTCTGTCATTATTCAAGTTATAACTATCCATTTTTGACTCATATCCTTCAAGTTCCATTCTTAAAGAGGATACCCATTGAAATATTCACATATTAGTTATAAGCTTAATGACATGTTCTATTTGTGAACAATGATTAAGAGCATCTTTAATAAAAGTATTACAAATGAATATATTCTGTTTGATATTAATATGGTAAGATCACATTACTATTACTGGAATACTACAGTATGTTATATAATGAGGCATATAATAACTGACTATGATATGTGATATATATCACCTTGATTTCTGAACAAGTTTTGTGTATCTTATCGTTCCCCCCTTTTGTTTTCTACTTTGAAACCCATGATTCTTTTCAGTTTGAGGCTCATGAAGGTTTTTATTGTTCTTCTCAGGAACTGCACCAGGGTGTCCCCATGACCGTTTGCAATGCCTCCATGGGTCATCCTCCTTTCTTCATTCTCCAAGGCATTCCTGGGATGGAGGACAAACACAGATGGATCTCTATCCCCTTCTCTTCCATGTACTTCGTCACCATCCTTGGGAACTGCACCATCATCTTCATCATCTGCACAGAGCGCTCCCTGCATAAGCCCATGTTCCTTCTCCTCTGCATGTTGGCCCTCACAGACCTGGGTATGTCCACTACCACCATTCCCAAGGTGCTGTGCATCTTCTGGTTTGGCCAAAATGAGATCAGCTTTGTGGGCTGCCTGGTCCAGCTGTTCTTCATCCACTCCATATCTGCCTTACAGTCTGCCATCCTGATGACCATGGCCTTTGACCGCTATGTGGCCATCTGTGAGCCCCTACGGTATGCCACCATCCTTTCCAATAGTCGCATTGGGCTCATTGGCCTACTGAGTGTAGTGAGAGCCACTCTTTTCATCCTGCCCATGCCTATCCTCCTCCAGAAGATGCCTTTTCATGCAAATCGTGTCATCCCGACCACCTATTGTGAGCACATGGCTGTGGTAAAGATGGTGTGTGTGGACACCACAGTCAACCGGATATATGGGCTGGTGGTGGCTTTGTTGGTTGTCAGTCTAGACATCTCAGCTATTGCCTCCTCTTATGTGCTTATCATCCGGGCTGTCCTGCGATTGTCTTCTAAGGAAGCCCACCACAAAGCAGTCAACACCTGCACCACACACATCTGCGTCATGCTTATCTCTTATACACCTTCACTGTTCTCTTTCCTCACTCACCGCTTTGGCAGGGGAATTCCACCCCACGTGCACACCATTCTTGGAAACCTGTACTTCCTTGTACCTCCAATGCTCAATCCTATTATTTATGCAGTGAAAACCAAGGAGTTTCGGGACAAACTGACCAAGTATGGGTGCTGGAAGAAGGAGCCCATGACCATTGCCCGTGGTCAGAAGCCTGTCTGATCTACCAGCCCTGGTGGATGAGGTGGGTGAGGAAAACATGTTAAGTGGAGGCAATTTCTGGGCAAATTGGCTAGTGGCGGAAATGTGTCAGACTGTCAGATTGACTGCCCAAATCGTGCACAGAGAGGCAGAGTGACAGGAGATCTTGTTCAGTCACTCCAAAGGAAGAGTATCATCTCTTTTGAAATGAAAGTAATGATATCGTCTCCCCATAGTTGACATGGTAGTTGACCAAATTATGTGTTTCTAAAGCACTTTGAACAAAAATACACACTGAGTGCATGTGAAATAAGGTGGAATGTGTCCTATCCAGGCAACATAAAGCAAATAGAGACTTGCCCGCCGACTTGCATGCAGTACCAAGGTCTGTAGGCTGTCAGTGTGCATTTGTAGTCGGGTGTTTAAGGGGACGTGGGAGGTGTCGACTGCGGACAGTGAGGAGGGACAAGGAAAGTACAAGATAGTATTTATAGTGACTATGTTATTTTCTCTGCTGGCTGGCCTTACCTTTGGGTAGAAGACTTTGTTGTTTCCATGAAGAACCAAGGAATATGCACAGGAGACATCACCTGTAACACTCAGACACATTTCAGAGGAAAAGGGAAAAAGGGAAGCTCCTGAGCTTAAAGGTTTATAAGCATTTGACCTAATTTTGTACTTGTGCAAACTCCCACAGTCACCTCTCCTGCTCCTCTCAGCTAATTCACTGTTTGGCAAGATTCTTGTACAAGGAGACCTTCTGAGAACGTCCTGTTAATGGTTTTCTTGTAAAAGTCTGTTTTATACGGGAACTCTTTGATCGTAGCCCTCTGCGAGGCAATTTCTGTGGGTGCCCGGGAAGAAGTCCTGCACAGGTACTCATGGCCGCGTGGAGCTGAGATCCTGTGCCCCAGTGTGGAAATTCGTTACAATACGAGGATATTCTTTCTTGCTCCAGAGAATTAATGTGATGTGATGGCATGTATTAGAGGTTGCATGGAGCTTGAAAGCAGAAAGATTCTAGCATGTTCATCGTATTGTAGATCTCATATAGGAGGCAAAATTCAGTGAAAAAAATGCTTACGTTTAATGCCACATGGCCACTATGTAGATGGAACTCTTAACAATACTTTAACTGGAGGGAAATGAATGAAGCTTCTTCAGAGCGTTGTGCCAGCTGTCAGAAATAATAATAAACTTTGAGTAGCCTGAACAGTTCAATAACAAGGACTGAGAAAGTAGGATACTTCAGAGCTTGAAATAAGGTGCACACCCTTCAGGAGAAAAAAATGAGGAGGGAATAGGGAGTGCCCTTTCTTTGAATGGAAGAAATGGGAGCAGGGAGTGAGAAGCAGGGTCCTCCCTGGTTGAATATTGTACCAGCGTCAGACACTGAATCCTCCACAAAGCATAGACACTATTCACACCAAAACAAAACCCCAAGCACTAGGTTTTATGTTTAATAATTTAATAGACAAATAAGTAGCAGAGTGAGGAGCTTGGATAGCAGGAAGCTGAGGTTTTGCTGAGATCTGAGAGTGATTTCCTTTTCATCTGATTTGAATGGATTTGGGTACAGAAGGGAGTCCACGTCTGTAAAAAATTTTCGTTGTTTTTTTTTTTTTTTGAGATCTGTCTGTCAACAGGAGAAGTCTTTCTTTGTTTTACTGAAACTATGGGCTAAAATTTTATTAAGTCCTGAACAGCAATACACTTGGGAGAATGTGTGGGGAACACGGGCAGTAGCAGCTGACTCTGGGACAACTTGGGGAACTAGAAAATCAGAGAAGCCACAGAAAGGAAGCCTGGCTGCATCTGCCTTTCTCACTGGGTTTTTTTCTTTCTTCACAAGTGGTACTAATTTGTGGTTGATTGTTCTTACTGCGGGATGAGCTTGTGTTCTCTCCTGTGGCCTTGCGGGAAGTGTGACAGAGGACACTCATGTTAACTGACCTATGTCACCTCTATAGAATGATACTTAGCCAGGGAAATCTAGAAGAATGATTCTATGTTTGATATTTTAGTCATGTATAAATCACTTTCTACTTTCAATCATGTATTTGGAATGTGAATAAAGGCCGGTTCACTTCACTTTCCTCATCTCCCTTATATTTGGAGAACTTGAACCTGGAGATGTCCTAACCACGAAATAAGTAAATTATAATATTTCTATGAATGATTATTTAATGGTTTTATAATAAAGTCTTTCTCATGAACTCAGAGGGAGGCAACGCCTCTCACTGGAGTCCGAGATCCGGGGGCAGAAACCCTGGAGTTTTCACCACTGGGGAGTGTATGCTGGGTGTCCTAGAAAGCAGGGCCTAAGACAAAAGCTTGAATACAGGGGGTTATTTAGAAAAGCGATCACAAGGGTTGAATGTGCAAAACAGGTGGAGTGAAACCCGAAGAGGAAAAGCCAATACAGAGACTTTTTATCCAGTGGCACAGGACTAGTGGGGACTGGTGTCCAGCTCTGCCAGGACCAGCTGCAGAGTCTTAGGAAATGCATTTCAGAACTGTCATCCCCAAGAGTGGAGAGGGTTTTAACCAGTGGCTCCTGTGGAGCTCAGGGCTCCTGTGTTCTCAACCCCAGTAATTCGGGGTTGTGTAGGCATGACCACAGAGCTGGTGGCTGGGCTGTCCCATGCCATGGAGTTGGGGAAGTCCCATGACAAGGAGCTCCAGGCACTAGGTGTGACCTGATGTCCACTATCTGATTGCACCTGCCTGGAACTGGTCACAACACCAGTGGCTGAAGAGGAAGTGGGACCAAGGGCATTAGGAAGTGACATGGGGCTTATCTCCTGAAACAGTCCGCACGCCTGAGGCCTCACACGAAGCCTGAGGACTGACTTTGAGATTAATAGGGAGCTCACATCTTGAGCCCATCCAACAGAATTATTATCTGAATTTTCTAACTTTTAGTAATAAGATCATCTATCTTTATTATGATAATTCAATTTCCACAGTTACAGCTAACTCAGGCAACCTGAGCAGATATTCCCTAAAAATAATCCTTAAAAATATTTGAAAGAGCTCTGAAAAAGTGTTTAATGATGCTCATGGTTCTCCTCAATCCTTATTTTTCTCCAAGTTTTCTTTTTCACACAGAATGAAATGAGAATGTTGTTTATGTTTGCTACCCCAATTTCCATTGTTGCTGTTAAAATAGTACCTGCAGTCAGAAAGGCAATCGAATGTGGTAGGATACACTATAGGTTATAAAACTGCCCATCTTCTTCAACGTGATGTCAGTTCCCAAAGCCAATCACTTAGACATGTGTTATGTGTACTCGTAATTACCTTACATATCAAAATATTAATGCATAAATACAACTATCTGGATACAGTTCCCTTTCTCACAATGCTGACTCTCCCATCCATATTCCCAGACACGTACTTAGCTTTGATCTTTTACTTGCAGCAGGTTTTTTGTTTTTGCTTTTTCCTTTCTCTGCTGTTGCCTGTTGAAGTAGCCTTCCTGCCCCTTGACGTGGGGCAATGGGTATATTCTTGGCTGTTTTATTTTTTTCTTAATTCATTCATTTCTGGATGTTTCGACTTTGTTTCTTTGGTAAATCACACTTTCCTATGCATGTGCAGTCTCCTCCGACACAAATGTCGTGAAACAGACCCAGGAATAGAGACAGATGAAGCTGGCAGAGCCCCTCCTTTGGTCACCCTGTCCCCCCCTCACTGCCCAGTACTTTGGAGAAAGACCATGCTTCTTCTCTCACTGAAGGACTCCTTTTCCTGAGTTTTTCTGCCTCTACTTAAAGTACCACTGCTTTGAAGTTCTGTTCTCAAAACTTCAGTCATGTGGCTGGCTGTTTTATTAGATCAATACGCCCAAGAATGTGCTGGCATCTTTACAACTTCTTAGCTTATTGAGCTCACATTAGCTAACCAAAGCCATCAATCTATTGGGTGCCTCTTGTTGCATTTTGCCTGTTTTTAAAATATTGTGTTCTTTGTTCTTGGAGTCTTCCATGTCAGTAACTGTATCAAAGAGTTCAGTGCTCCATTCTGTCTGCATATGTGTGCGTATACACACACACACACGTATGCATACATACATGTATACATACATAAATCTGAGAGATGGATACTTTGAATATGTGCCACCAACTGAGGACCTCTTCTTGCAGTGGTCAGTTCTTCAGCTTTTGACAAACATTGCTTTATTTTGTTTGTTTAAGGTATACAGTTCAATGCAAAAAAAAGAAAAAGTGTTGTTATTGTTTTGAGGACCATTAGGAAGTTCTCAGCATTTTTATATTATAGTTCAATGGAAGAAGCTACAGATTAGATGCTTTCTAAAACTTATAGGACAGAGGCCAGAAATTGAGTGTTTAAATATTAGCTCAAATAGTTGATTGAAGAACAGAAGTGTAGTCAAACAGGTCATGCAAAAACGTGCTGAATGTAATGGAAGGAAACTCCATCACACTTCAGGAGATTTTGCTGTGAAATGTGGGCTGTGGATACCAGTCCCATGTAGCAGAGCTGTCTTGGATGTGGTCTGATTTCAGGCAAGTTCCACTTTGGATTACTGAGCTACATCCCTACAATCTGACAAGAGAAAGTTTAAGCAATGGTTGACAGGTGAAAAAAAAATTTCAATTTGTATCAAGTCTCTTTCAATCACATTTTATTTGAATGGTCTGTCATTTGCTTAAGTACAGTATTAAGGTCAACGCCAATTATTTCGTGTTTAGATGTTCTAAAACATTATTTTTACTAACATGTTTAATAAACATATTATTTTTAGTAACACATTAATAACACAATAACATTAGGACATTTTTTCCCATTCTAATATAATCAATTCTTGTTTTCTGGATAACTCAGAATCCTGAAAAGTAGGATTGAGTCATTGATATCTAAATATATGCTATTGTTGAGTACCGCTATAAATTTGATGATAGAATATTTTAATTTTTATTTAATTTCTTTTTTTTTTTTTAAAGATTTTATTTATTTATTTGACAGAGACAGAGACAGCCAGCGAGAGAGGGAACACAAGCAGGGGGAGTGGGAGAGGAAGAAGCAGGCTCACAGCGGAGGAGCCTGATGTGGGGCTCGATCCCATAACGCCGGGATCACGCCCTGAGCCGAAGGCAGACGCTTAACCGCTGTGCCACCCAGGCGCCCCATAATTTTTATTTAATTTCTAAGTGAACATGAGAAAATGCATCTTTTTAAAATTACGTTCAGCTTTAGTTTTTGTTGTAGTGTTGAACAATTCATTAGTTGCATCTTTTTAAAAATATATTATTTATTTATTTATTTGAGAGAGAGGACTGTGTGGGCATGAGTGGATGGGGGAGGGGCAATGAGAGAGAGAGAGGGAGAAGCAGATTCCCAACTGAGCAGGGAGCATGGTGTGGGGCTCAATCCTAGGACCCTGAGATCATCACCTGAGCTGAAGGCAGGCACTTAACTGACTGAGCCACGAGGGTGCCCCAAGAAAATGCATCTTAAGATAGGTGTGTACACGTCTTCTATAGAAAAAGATTTATAGTGAACATTAAACAAGAAAAAACTTCTATGGGCAAAATTGAATTAATGTTTATAATTTACATGTGTGAAAACACATTATAAATTTTTAAATGTGTTTAGTGTTACTTCTTAGCAATTGTGTCCTATCAGCAAAAATAGACCTATTTTATTCTTTATGATTCCTGAGCATTCCTTCGTATGATTGTCAACATTTATTACAACAGTCACTTACTGATGGACAGATGTTTGTTAAAAACGTTTAATAAGCACCTTGTTATACTAATCATTTCCCCCCTGCATATGACAAGTATTATTGAAGCAGAAATGTGACTGTTAGAGGAAAGAGTATATGCATTTTTTTCTTTCTTACTGTAGCTCTTTTTTGCCTATCACTGAAATACACTACATGAAATATAAACATTAAAATACAAAGATATAATATAAACATTCCAGTCAGCTAATGACTGGTAATAGTTCATATGTACACTTGTTTCTTAGGGCTTAAAACAAATTAGGTCACTGCACCAGTTTGCATTCCCAACAGGGCAAGAGGGTTCCCATTTCTCCACATCCTTGCCAATACCTGTTGTTTCTTCTGTTGAGTTTAGCCATTCTGACAGCTGTGGGTGGTAACTCATTATAGTTTTGATTTATATTTTCCTGATGATCAGTGATATTAAGTATCTTTTCATGTGTCTGTTGGCCATATGTATGTCTTCTTTGGAAACTGGTGCAGCCAGTGTGGAAAACATTACGAGGTTCTTCAAAATGCTAAAAATGATATGATGAGCACTGGGTGTTATATGCAACTAATGAATCATTGAACATTATATCAAAAACTAATGATGTGCTATACAGTGGATAATTGAACTTAAATTTAAAAAATAGAATTACCCTATGACCCACCAATTGCATTACTAGGTATTTACCCAAAGAATACAAAAATACTAATTAAAATGGACACATGCACCCTGATGTTTATAGCAGCATTATCTACAATAGCAAAATTATGGAAATAGCCCAAGTGTCCATCAAATGATGAATGGATAAAGAAGATGATATATACATATGAGATATGTATATCTCATACATATGAGATGCTTATGTATTATATATATGTGTGTGTATATATATGTATACACGTATATATCTATAATGGAATATTACTCAGCTATGAAAAAGAATGAAATCTTGCCATTTGCAATGATGTGGTGGGAGCTAGGAGTAAAATACTAAGCAAAATAAGTCAGTCAGAGAAAGACAAGTACCATATGATTTTGTTCATATGTGAAATTTAAGAAACAAAAATGAGCAAAGGGGGAAAAATGGAGAGAGAGTTAAACCAAGAAACAGACTCTTAACTATAGAGAACAAACTGATGGTTACCAGAGGGGAGGTGAGGGGGGGATAGGCGAAAAACATGAAGGAGATTAAGAACACACTTATTGTGATGAGCACTGAGTAATGTATAGAATTGTTGAATGATATGTTGTCACCTGAAATTAATATAATACTGCATGTTAACTAGCTCGATTTTAAATAAAAACTTAAAACCAAAAACAAAGTAGGTCTCAACACAATTTTTTTCCTCCTCTTATAGCTTTGGAAGCTACAGCTGGTCCAAAGTCAGGCTGTCATTAGGGCCACATTCCCTCTGAAGAGTAAAGGGGAGAGTCTTTCCTTGCCTCTCTCCTAGCTTCTGATGAGCGCTGGCAATTCCCGGTATTCCTTGGCTTGAAGACACATCACTCCAACCTCTGCCTGTTTCATCACATGCTTTCTCCCTTCAGTTTCTTCACATCATCTTCCTTTCATGTTTGTCTGTGTCCACATTTCCTTCTTCTTATGAGGGCCCAGTCACTAGATTAGGTCCTACTCTAATCCAGTATAACCTTGTCTTAATTTGATTACAGAGGCCCAAATAAGGTCATATTCTGAAGTTTCGGGTGAACATGAATTTGGGGGGACACTATTCAACTAAGTAAAGCATGCATCTGTTAAGACCAATTCCTTATGTAAATAAAATTCTACAAACATTATTACTACCTGCATAATTATGGGGAAATTACAAAGAAATTTAGTTTCTGTAAATTTATCTGCAAAATGGGCATTATTACACAACTTGAGTTAGAGTGGAAGTGGTTCCATGAGCTATTATATATAAAAATACCTAGAATAACTAGCACAGAGCCACTTCAACAGATGGTATTTTTCTTTTCTTTCCTTTCCTTTCCTTTCATTTCCTTTTCTTTTTTCTCTTTTCTTTCTTTTCTTTTCTTTTCTTTTTTTTCTTTTCTTTCTTTCTTTCTTTCTTTCTTTCTTTCTTTCTTTCTTTTCTTTTCTTTTCTTTTCTTTTCTTTTTTTAACATATAATGTATTATTTGTTTCAGGGGTACTAGGTCTGTGATTCATCAGTCTTACACCATACACAGCGCTCATCATAGCACATCCCCTCCCCAATGTCCATCACCCAGCCACCCCATCCCTCCCACGCCCCTCCACTCCAGCAACCCTCTGTTTCCTGAAATTAAGAGTCTCTTATGGTGTGTTTCACTCTCTGGTTTTGTCTTGTTTCGCTTTTTCCTCTCTTCCCCTATGATCCTCTGCCTTGTTTCTCAAATTCCACGTATCAGTGAGATCGTATGATAATTGTCTTTCTCTGATTGACTTATGTCACTTAGCATAATACCCTCTAGTTCCATCCACATCATTGCAAATGGCAAGATTTCATTTTTTGATGGCTGCATAATATTCTGTTATATATATATCCATTATATATCACATCTTCTTTATCCAGTCACAACAGATGGTATTTCCGCTGAAATTAATAGAATGTCAGAAACAGAAGATAGGACTCTTCCATTCACTCCTATTCTAGGACAAAATACCTCAACCTTAGCTATTGCCCTGAACTTTATGGTTTCTTACTATCCAGTGTCCTCGCATGTTTATCCAAAGTTCGAATGTTACCATTCTTCTCTATCATTAATATTATACTGATAACAGTAGAATACTCAATCCTTTATGTGCTTAGTTTTTTAAACTCTGACATGCTGATCATGGTGGTGGCCAAAAGTCACTGTCAGGCATAAATCCTCTCTCTATGTTCCACACTTCAATGGGAAATCTGAGTTATGAAGTACACAAAGGCACAGGGAAGTCACCATAGATTAATTATCTGATTCTACTCTGTTTCCATCCCCCAGGCCAAACTTCCCCCAAGAAACCCTTCATAAGAAAAACATTTTCATAGTTAAGAATGAATTAAGAAATTTATTTACTAAGAGAGATAAATAGCAGAATAGACTGGAGATAATGGTTTCTTTCTCTTCTTAAAGGATACTATGATCCCTCCCCCCTGTTTTGTGAGCATCTTCCTACTCTGAAGGCTAGGCAAGACTAGGGAAAACTAAAGGAAAAGAAATATTTAGTACAGAGGGCTCTCTCAGTCAAGGTCACATAAACTGAAGATGTTCTTAAGGTTTATAGATGGGCAAGCTGAACAGAGTAGAGAGGAGGTCAGGATTGGACAGAAGTCCGGGCTGGGTTTAAAAAGTACATACACACCTCTTATCCCCAGTGTCATATCTTTTTAGGTGTCTCAAGCACAGGGATAGAGATTTAAGGAGGATTTAGAAATTTAGGGTTCTTTTTCCTGACTTTACCATCAATAATCACAATTGTTTAACTTTAAAACTGTGCTAAAACTATGACTACCTTTTTTTTAAGATTAATTAATTAATTTACTTATTTATTAGAGAGAGAGAGAGAGAGAGAGAGCATAAGTAGGGGAAGCAGCAGGCAGAGGGAGGAGCAGACTACCTGCTGAGCAAGGAGTCGGATGTAGGGCTTGATTCCCGGACTCTGGGATCATGAACTGAGCCAAAGGCAGATGCTTAACTGACTGAACCACCCAGGCGTCCCCAAACTGTGACTATCTTAGTTTTTGGTAGTTCTTACCCCATGGATTCATTTTAACTTTTGTGAGAAATGGAGTCATTTTTGCCTACCTATCCAATCTTGTATTTGCCTTATTACATTATGCAATTGACCTTATGATAACTATGTATTTACAATGATTGGATAGAAATCACTACAACGATTTAAGTATCTCAGCGTGACAAAGCTTCATCATATAAGCTGGTCTTTGTGCATGATTTGAGTCACTGTGGAATATCGCTTGAGGAACAGGTAGCTTCCTGTTAACATAAGCCTGTTTTTTTTTTTTAAGGTAAATTTCCTGGTCTCAGAAGTCTTTTGAATTAGTCATCTGGACACTCATTTTCCCTTGCAATGAAACCTTCTATGACACGTATTTCAATAGTCCCCACATTCTGAGTCTATATGTCTTCTTCAAGCTCCTTCATTTTTGCTATAAGCATCCACATCATTGCAATCATCCAATTGGTATTGTGAACATGTTGTCTTGCCATTGCATTAAAAACAATTCCAATTGAAAAGATCAATTTCCTGAAGAGTTACTGCATGTTAAGATGGTATCCAAAGAAAATGAGTACGTCAGATCCCTTTCAGTATTAAGACATTCTTTAGAAACAGACACAGAATTCGAAAAATAGAAAATAGAAAACGAAAGCAAATATAAACTTTCCACCCAGACAAGGAAAGGTGATCTTGGATTATTTACAGAAAAATCTTGGGTGTACTTATGAACATGAATACAGATGTGAAAGGCATCAGGAGACCCGTGCTGTAAGAGGGCTCTTGTTAAACAGACATAGAGCCATCTTGGCCTCTTAGTTCTTAGTTCTTAGCTCAATGAAAACATGAATATATTGGTTCTTTGTTCAAGCCAAAACAGAACAAGCCAAAACGTTAAGAAACCACCCCAGAGAGTCTTCCAGATCTATTTGTTCCACAGGTCATTTAGAGATATAACTGGGTCTTGGATATTTGGGCAAAAGCAATGTCATCTGTCCTTGCTGTTTATTTACTCATGGGCATATTGTCTACACTCACAGCCTATGCAGGTCCTCTGCAAAGGCATTTAGCCACCCTGTGCCGTATTTCCTTCATTTTTATGCCATAGATGATAGGGTTGAGTACTGAGGGTAAAAGAAGGTGGAGATTGGCAAGGAGAACATAAGCATGAGATGGGATATTGTGACCTATGCGGTGGGTGAGAGATGAAAAGAGTGCAGGCACATAAGTGACAAGAATGACAAAGAGGTGGGCTGAACAGGTGTTGAGGGCTTTGCAGGTCGCTTCTTGAGAGTTGAGGCGTACCACAGCCTGCAGGATGAGTCCATAAGAGAAGCCAATGAGCAGCAAATCAAGTCCCACCACGAGCAGAATCACAAAGAGCCCATAGATACGGTTAGGTATGGCATGGCCACAGGCCATTGTCACCACAGCCATGTGGTCACAGTAGGTATGAGGAATGACCACGTGGCAGAATGTCAACCTTTGAAGTAGAAGAGGCATGGGCAGAATAAGAATCACACCCTTGGCTAGAGCCACCAATCCCAGGCGTCCAACTAAAGAATGACTCAGAATTGTATTGTAGCGTAATGGCTCACACACAGCCATGCAGCGGTCAAAGGCCATTGCAACAAGTAGGGCTGATCGTACCACAGGTGCTCCATGGATGAAAAACATCTGGATGAAACAGGCCTTGGCAGTTATGTCCCTATCATTGAACCAGAAGGGACAGAGGAGCTTGGGCAACAGAGCCAGAGCAGATATGAGGTCAGCCACCAACAGCAAGGCCAGGAACAGGTACATTGGGCTGTGAAGTGTGGGCTCTGTGGCCACCAGAAAGAGGATAGCACCGTTGCCAACAAGGATAGCCAAAAACATAGAAGAGAAAGGGAGAGATAACCACAAGTGCTGTGACTCTAAGCCTGGTATGCCCGTCAAAGTGAAGGTCAAGAAGCTGGAATGGTTGAAGATTAGCATGGTAGAAACCGTTGGTGGTTGTTAAAGCAAGTTTAGACACCTGTCAATGAGATGTGCGGTGGTTTGTTTATACCAGTTTGACTTTTAATGACTTGCTGAGATGGGGCTCAGAGAAAGATGAAAAAATACCTTTGGGGTCATGGAGTCTGCAATCTGGCTTCAAGTCTATCTGTAAGCAACTCTGTTGTTTTCACACTCTTTTCTTTGTGAGCTGAGGTTTGGGATTCTTTTCTGTATAGAGGATGTTGTAGTGGGCCTTTACTCTTACCTGTCCAGTTCAGCTGCTCTATACTTCAAAAAAATTTTCTGGAGTCCTAAGTAAGAATAGAAGAAAATATTTTTATCCTTGATTAAAAGATGGAAAAATCTGATACAAGATCCATGATCTTCTCACTGGGAAGCTTCCCAGTTAGAGGAGAAATAGCCTACTCATCCCTTGTTGCAGAAGAGCTGAGCTGTTGGGGGAAATTTCCTTTGAGTTTCTTTGCTTTTACGTGTTGTCCCTCTTTCAGGGATCCACACACTCTGGTCATGAAGCTTTTTCTCCTTTTGGGGTCCTCTGCTTTTCAGACAATATATGAAAGATATATTGTTCAAATAAGGACACCATCCATGGCTGCTTCCCACTAGCATTCAAGTATTTATGCACTCAATGAACAGTCCTTTGAAGTTTTTGCATGAGTTGTGCATCTTTCTTTCATTTACAACTGGCCCTGATTCACATATAGATTGAATTGCCTTTCATCATGAGGCATTTACTTCAAATTAGAGCCCACTGGCTCTTTTATTCTTCAGTTCCCATCATGAATTAACAGAATTTCTCTTTCTTTCCAAAGATCTATAGACACTCTAAGCAGTAAAGCAAGAACCCCTTCCACAAATACCTGCCTGCATTGTATCTATTTTTTTCGTCTCCCACATGTTGTCCATTTCAGCTATTTTTTAGGTTATGTATATCTAATTTGTGCCTATAACCTCTACTCAGTCTCACATTTTAGAGAACTTAACATTATACATATGTAACTTAATATTACATAACATATGTAAAATGATATTTAGAAAGTCCCTTGAGCTGTTGTAGTCATGAAGATGATTAGTGATACATAATGCATATATTTGCATTATGATGGGTAATTGTGTTAAACTTAGGCAGCTAAAAGAAAGCTAATCTTTTTAATAGAGTGCAGGGAGGAAACCAGGACCAATAACACAGAGAGAAGAATTTTGCCCAAATGAAGTTAACACTGTCACTAACATTTTGTAGAATATATTAGTGAATAATTCTCCTTGGAAAGTAGTCTTACAGGGTGCACTTTTTTTAAAAGGGGGGAGGGGCAGAGGGAGAGGGAGAGAGAGAATCTTAAGCAGCCCCATGTGGGGCTCTGTGTTCAGTGTGGAGTCTGCTTGAGATTCTCTCTCCCTCTCCCTTGCCCCTCCTCCCACCCTGTCTCTCTCTAAATAAATAAATAAATAAATAAAATCTTTAAAAAGCCTGCTTATACTAAATATTTTGTGTATGATTCAAAAAGTATAGGCTTACCTCATTCTAGTTCTCATCCTAAAATTTGAGCTCATTCATTATTAACTATTACTCTTGTTTTTATACAATCCTTGAGTAAAGATTTCCTTTGCTTTTCATATTGAAATCTGACCTTAACTGACCATAAACCTGTTCCTGAAATTATACTACTCTCTTGGCCAATTGACTTTCCCTTTTTCAATGAGACTCTGAACTATTCTCATCGGCATCACCACCATTCTAGCCCATACATATTTTGTTTTCACTTGGGCCACTAAAATAATCTCCTCCCTGGTCTTTCTGCTTCTTTTGTCTGCATAATGCTTGTTGCCCGTGGACTGGCCTTATTATCTTTAAAAACATAAATAACATGATATGATTATCCTCAATAGTTCCCTATTATAGAAGGAATAAAATCAAAGAACTTTGCCATGATGGACAAGGCACTCCAAAGCACTCCAATCATGAATACTCATGATACTTGTGATATGCAAAGGGTCCTTCAGCCTCAGCTCACCCCTTCAGCTCCAAGCTTCTACCACTCTCTCCCCTGGCTCACTTCACTCTTGACCATTTTGCTCTTCTTAAAGAAGCACGCTAATTTTGTTCCTGACTTAGGGTGTTTCCTCTTGTCCTTCCATCTCCGCACATGCCCTCATATCACCCATTCCCTACCTTTATGTGTGTCTGTGATGATATAATTGCTTCTCAAACTTCAAACTTCTATTTAAAACCACATATTATCTCCTGAAACAACCATTTTTTTTTTCTTCCTGATATCTTCATACTTCATAGTCGAAAGAATGGCTCAAGGGGCGCCTGGGTGGCACAGCGGTTAAGCGTCTGCCTTCGGCTCAGGGCGTGATCCCGGCGTTATGGGATCGCCCCACATCGGGCTCCTCTGCTGTGAGCCTGCCTTCTTCCTCTCCCACTCCCCTTGTGTTCCCCCTCTCACTGGCTGTCTCTATCTCTGTCAAATAAATAAATAAAATCTTTAAAAAAAAAAAAAAGAAAGAATGGCTCAAAGTTCTGGCTGCATATTAGAAACATCTGAGGGGTTTAAAATTTGCCAATTATTTAGAAAGCCTAAGTATATTTAAGTAACAGTGAGAAATTCAGTGTGATCTTGATGTCAAGTGCATGGAATTCTGGGGACAGTGTCAGGAGTGGACCCGTGACTAACAGTTCACCTTTTGCCTAAAATGCTTTCCACATTCATTTCTTCTTTTCTTGACAAACTCGTATCCTCACTTCTCTGCTCTTGCCCACTTTGTGGCTCTGTCCATATATCTGTGTTCTATTGCATAGCACTTCAGCTAAATTTCCTTTCTTTAAGCAATTCCTCTCTGATTAAACTTGCATTTATTAAGTACTTGCTATGAACCAGGTTTTGTAAATCAACCCTATTTTGCCATATCTGACAGTGTTTCTGCATCATTTCAAAACCATGTGATTCTTGAATCTTTACTCCCTCACCCCTCTACATCCTCTGTAAACTTGTTCGATTTTCAGAAGTGGGGCACTATTTTTAGGTATCTGGGGTAGAGGTGGCTGGGTGGATAGCAAGTTGATGCCAGTTAAATAGAATTAGAGGGGGCTGCAGATAGAAGGCAATTAGGCATTTCAATCCAATTGAAAGAAAAGGTAGGGGTAGTTTTAATGATTAAAATCAGAACTTACCTAGAAATGTTCTACTATATTCTTCTTACCCCTCTTCTCTTCTGATAACCAGAGACTTGTTATTCTAAGTCACAACCTGAATCTGCCTTTTTCATGTTTCATGGCGCACTATTTTTCCTTTTTATGCTGAGCTGATTTTAGCTCCTGGAAAGGGGCTCCCTGCCCACCCCAGCTCTCCTCTTCAAATTATTCCCGGGACACAACATATAAGCTTTCTTGTTGCAGTGGACCAAAACTCTCATACTATGTAAGGGAAATTTTGAACTCTAGTATTTCATCACCCAAGAACTCTGGGCATAGCTACAACTCTCCAGAAGCCAAGTAAAAAGGAAAGGTAATAGAAGTAGCTCATTAGGGGATCCCACTGGGCCTGGTACTCAAGAAACAACAACACCTGAAGAGTGGTTCTCAGAGGAAAAGGGACAATTTTGACCATTTCCAGTTTTCACATAATGATGGTGTTACGTGACTTCTCTCTGTTTGCTGGATGCCTATAGATACCAACTTTAACCCTTTTCTTAGGGACTTCTGAATAAAGTCATGTCTCAAATAGGTAATAGTTTATAATCCTCATGCAAAACAATACTGCTTTTGAGGAAACTCAGGTACCTCTGTGCCATTATAAGAGGAGAACAAAGTGCTGATTTAGCAAATGGCAATTTCCTATCAAAAGAGAATAGAGTTTTTTGGATGGACACTAACTTTGGAAGACACAAAGACAGTGATTTTGTATCCAAATGCCTCTGTAATGAATTTCTCTGTACAACCGCCGTTGAAAAAAATACAGCAGTTGTGCTCAACCTTTCAAAGGGCTTTTAAAAATACAGCTTGGGGATGTCTGGGTGGCTCAGTCAGTTAAGTGTCTGCCTCCAGCTCAGATCATGATCTCAGGGTCCTGGGATGGAGCCCCATGTCAGGCTGCCTGCTCAGTGGGAGTCAGCTTGTCCCTCTACCCCTCCCCCTGCTCACGTGCTCTCTCTTTCTCAAATAAATAAAATCTTAAAAAACAAAACCACACACGCAGATTGCTGAGTGTCATCCCCTGTATTTCTGTTCAGTAGGTCTGGGGTGGGACCCAGTAATTTGTGTGTCTGACAGGTCCCCAGGTGACGTTGATACTACTGTTCTGAGGACCCCACCTTGAGAAGCACTGGATTAATGCATGGTCAGTTGTGTTCCAGGAACTGCACATGCAGAGCATTTATAAATTTTATCTGATAACACATTCATGGTTAGTTGCAGCTGATCACAGATTCAGAGCAAGCTCTCAAGATTCACATTTTAAATATGTAAATCTTCATATTTCTTCAGTTATGTTTCTTCCCATTTCTATCAAAGTAGGAACAGCTTTTGGGAATGCCTTTACATTAAAAAGCTAAAGGTTCCTTACAAAATTGATTTTGTAATTAAACTATTTTTCTCTTTGATGAAGATACTAAGTAATAATGTTTTTCATTTTGAGATGATGAAGGCATGGTTGTAATTCTTGTTGGAAATCTTGAAGATGTGGAGAAGATGTTGCTCTTTTTGTATTAATGTGTGCTTTACTCTAGGGTAATGGTTCTATCCGTCTCCAACTGAACATTTCCTTAAACAATTCTTAGCTTTGAATTTACATGCATCTCCTCTTAACAGATTTAAAATCTGTATAATCTCCCAATTGTAATACAAAGGATAAAAAATAATTTGTGATAGATGTAACAATTGCATATATGTGATACATACAAATATGTGATAAGTATATGTATAATACACACGTATGTATAATACATATATGTAATAAAGACAAATGTCTTTTAATATGCAATATTCAGGCATGACAAGAAATAGAAATCTAGTGAAGTTAGAAGTTAGTCTCTGTGACTAGGACAGTTGTGTGGGGGAGAAAAATAATTTTCCCTTCACCACACTGAGTTCTTGGCTGAGCCACCCCTGAAATAAAAAGATTCACAGGAGAAAAACAGAAGTTTGATAACATGTATATCTCCTGTATACATGGGAGAGACTGAGGAAACTGAGTAATTCTCTGAAGTGGCCCAAACCACCCACTGTCTTAAATATCATCTCTAGCTAAAGACAAAAGAGGTTGTTGGTGGGTGGGGGGAGGAGAGGAGAAGCAGTTATGGGAGGTTATTATGGAAAGCACAGTAAACAAGAACAAGGTTGTGTGTGTGTGTGTGTGTGTGTGTGTGTGTGTGTGTGTGTAAGTAAACTCTGCTCCCAACATGGGGCTCAAACTCATGACCTTGAGATCAAGAGTCACAAGATCTATTGACTGAGCCAACCAGGCTCCCCAAGGAGGGTAAGGCTTTTAATGCAGATTTAAACCATTGTCTTCTCCACTGATAAAAATGTCCAGTGATGTAGGCTCCTCCTTCTCTTCCTGGAACAGAGAGGGGGAGACCCCAAAACAAATGGAGATTTCCCTTATAAGTGTAAATGTCCCCTATAAAAGGGTAACTTCTGTTCAATTTTTAGAGCTTTTCTTCCATCTGCTGTTTCTTAAAAATAACCAAGCTAAAATAATTCCTAGGACAAAGAGGCATATTTTGAAGTGACAAATTCTGTTTCCTCTTCAGTTGCAAATACAGATGGATTGAGGTCAGTGGTGAAAGGAACTCAAATACAACATGGTTTTTTGCCATCAATGACTTCACAGTTCTTGGCGAAGTCCTAAATAAATTAAGGTAGAACCAATTTTTAATTACTTCTCAGGGAAATTTAAATTTTGTGCTTGTGTAGTTGGGCGTGGCTCTTTGTGTGCTTGGATTCTGAGAAGAGCCCCAGCTGGCCTCTAACTCCTTAGCCTGAGCTCTAGCATGAAAGCACTTGGAGTGTTCGTGATTTCACATCAATTCCGTTTGAATCCTGAAACCAAGCTAATACAACTTGTCTCACGTATGGAGCCATCCAGCTGTGACCAGTTTAGAATCTGCCTAACTGAAGAAGAAATGAAACAAAATCCCTGTTGCTATAAACTGTATTAATTTCCTGCTGCTACTGTAAGAAGTGATCACACACGAGTCGGCTGAAGACAACACAAATCTGTTCCTTTATAGTTCTGGTGGTCAGGAGTCCAGAAGGATTTTGGTGGGTGAAAATCAAGAGGTCATCAGAGCTATGTTCCTTTTGGAGGGTCTAGGAAAGAATCTGTTTCCCTGATTTCTCCAGATACTAGAGGGCACTGTCATTTCTTGGCTTTTAGCCTTCTTCCTCCATCTTCAAAGCCAGCAAGAGTAGGTCCTTCTCACCCTGCAATCTCTCTGGTTCTCTCTCCCTTTGGCTTTTCTTTCACTTATAAAGACCCTTTTGATTACATTGAGCCCACTTGGATAATCCAGAATAATCTCCTCATCTCAAGGTCGGCAGTTGACCAACCTGAATTCCACACATAACTTTAATTTCCCTTTGCCATGTAACCTAAAATATTCCAGGGATTAGGACTTGGACATTTTTGAAGGGTGTGGAGGCATTATTCTGCCTACTGCATAAACCATGAAGTTCTGGGTTGCTTTGTTATGCCGCATTATCATGACAAAAGACATCTAAAGCTAATATACTTTAGTATATTACAAATATTATATTATTTTAAATTACAAATATTATAAATTATAAATATTATTATAAAAATACTTATGTTTAGGATTTAAATTTTGGCCTAGATAATAATCAAGAGATTTCTTATAGTTCCTTACTGTGTAGAACGTCACCATCTCTGCCTTCTGTCCATTAAATGCCAGAAGGGCACAGTCCTCATTCTCTTTGAGACTCAATTAATGACATAAATTTAGCATATATTATTCTCACACACTTTGTTTCTTTCATAATTATGAATGAGCTATTAAAATGTATTGCTTGACTTTATACATGTGTTTAAACACAGAAGTCTTACTGTATAACATTTTCATGCAGTATTTTGCATAATCTAGCTCCAGATTTTATCTGTAAAATAACATTCCATCCTTTTAATATAATGCAACTTTTCAAAAATTTTCATGTGAATGTTTTAACTTTTGCTATCACAGATAAAGAACATCCTTTTTATGTCTCCTTTTACAAGAGGTTTTCTGCATTAGTGTCCTAATCGACCTGCAATAATATGCCTTTTGTGATAATAAATGAGTTACAGGTATGCTGAGCTATTGATCTTCTCAGTCTTCATGGCAGCTGGGAGTGGGTAGGGGTGGGAGTGGGGTGGGAGTGGGCTTAGAAATAGGGGGGTTTAGGGCTGGAGTTGGGGGTAGGAATGGAACATTATTATGGAGGCTGAGCTGCCTCCAATTTGAGAAACTTCATTTCTTTATACCATAATGCTGTAATTTTTCTTTTCTTGAAGTTCCATGGTATTACAATGTTAGAAATATCCTACAGTATAATATATACAAGGAAACAGAGTTGCTTTACTCAAGTGTATGCGTACTTTCACCTTTACTACACACTGTTAAATTTCTCTCCAAAATACTTCTGTCACCTTACACATTCATCCACAATATTTGAGTGTGTTCATTTCCCTATATTCTTACTAGCACTTGGTGTGGCCTAATTTTTTTAATCTGATGCATATGAAATGGCATCTAATTATTATTTACAATTGCATTTTCCTTCTAAATTTATTAACCACATGAACTTTCTGTGTATTTTTCCTATCTTCTTAAATGGTTATTAGTCTCTTTAAAAATTGATTTAGATTTATTTTTATTTTATGTTTGTAAATATATTATCACTTATATCTGTTCCAATAGTTTTCTCATCTATTGAATGTTGTTATTCCATATCATGCTAACATAAATCATGAAAAAGTGAACTGTATCAATTGCTTTGTAAGAGCCAAGGCAGACTGCCCCCAAGGTGTGCCATTTCAGCATGCAGATTATGCTGATCTGAAAACAGTGAAAGCTTGGAAAATTCAAGAAGAAACTTTAACCACTCCCTACAATTGCCTAAAATAATTGGGTAGAGGACCTGCTTCAGGGAGAGATATCACCATAATTAAACTTGATTTCTCCTGTTAACCTGTCTCATGTCAATTTGATTCTTAGTCCAGCTAGAAAAATCCTGAAAGGCAAAGGAATTTCTCCCCCACCCAGTGTCATTTCTGATATGCACATTTTTGTCTTACTTTTCTTAATTGTCCAGGATCATCAAGACATAAGCCTGTAATATTTCAAGAATTTAACCCATCTAGAATGTTTCGTGTCTTTGGATCATGAAATGATCATATTCATTATGATTTAAAATACATTTTTTAATTAAAGAGATTATTTTTTTATTTGAGAGAAAGAGATAAAACATGAGGGGGAAGGAGGGGCAGAGGGAGAAGCAGACTCCCCATTGAGCAGGAAGCCCTATGTGGGGCCAGATCCCAGGACCCTGAGATCATGATCTGAGCTGAAGGAAGATGCTTAACCAACTGAGCCTCCCAGGGGCCCCTGTTTTAAAATATATTAATAGCCAACTCCAACTACTGATGAGTACATCCTATCCTTTCTGATTATTAATGGCATATATGTCAAATAAATGTGTGGGTCTATTTCTGGGCTTTTCATTATTTTACAAATATTATTTAATAATACTTTATATCCAGTAGAGCAAATCTCCTCACCTTGCTATTGCAAACTTGGCTATTATTAAGTTTTTATTTTTTAATATAAACGTTACTGTTTGATAAGTTCTACAGAATTCCTTTTGGAGTTTTAACTGGGCTTACATCTAATTTACAGATCCATTCGAGGAAATTAGACATCTTTAGGGTGTTAAGTCTTTCATCCAAGATCATGGCATGATGTTCTCTTTAATCACATATAAATAAAATGTAAACATATAGCAATAAATATAAACTTCACTAATAAACTCTCACATTGTTCCCTACTGTTTAAAATTTTTCCATCTCTTTATGTTGACCTTGTATATGTCAATCTTGTTGAACTCTCACTAGTCTACAAATTCTCTGTAGATTCTCTTACTTTCAACACAAATACTAATATTCACACTTCTATTCCTTTTATTTTTTTAAGATTTTATTTATTTATTTGAGAGAGAGCACACGTAGGGGAGAGGGGCTGAGGGAGACACAGAGAGAGAAGCAGAGTTTCTGCTGAGCAGGAAGCCTGCCATAGGGCTCTATCCCGGGACCCTGGGATCATAACCTGAGCCAAAGGCAGATGCTTAGCTGACTGAACCACACAGGTGCCCCTCTTATTCCTTTTATTATTAGTTTCCTTTCTGATTGCATGGCTGGGACCTCCAGTACATTGTTCAGTATGGAAGGAGTAGGAATGCTAGTGGATTTCTTTGTAGTTTTTCTTTAGAAGCATTTATAAATGCTTCCAAATTTTCACGATTTATTACACACCTCTAATTGCTTGACTTGCCAATACCTGACACCACTTGCTTCCCATTATATTTTCTTGAAAAGTGTATAGTTGGTCTAAGATTTTATACTTATTTTCATTGGCTTTTTGTAGTAACACCATGTAATACTTTCACATTTGCCATATGTGATTTATGTCTGTTTTCCATTTCTAATATTTATTTTATTTGTCCCTTTTCTTTTCCCAAACACCCTAAAGTCCTGAAAGACATACATCAATAATACAATGAAATAAGAAAACACATTAGTTTCTATATCAGTCAAGGTTCAATCGGAAAAACATAACTGAAAACAAAAACAAACAGAAAAACATAGTGATATTATAAATATAGATATAGATGCAAATACAGATATAGTTCTCTTCAGGAGAATGGCTTATACAGTACTCGTGCGGGCCCAGGAAGTCTGAAACCCATGAGGCAGATGGTCCAGAAGAAAGGGTCGCAGCAGGCTAGAGCCACCCCAGGCATGGACTGAGTCTGTGTTCCACAGTGCAATTCTCTCTTTCCCCTAGGAAGACCTAGGCCCCGTTTAAGGCCTTCCAAGTGATTAAGAAAGGCCCACTCAGGTTAATTCCCCTAATTTAGAGTCAACTGATTGGGGTGTGTTGGTACATCTATGAAATCCCTTTAGGTAGCACCTACATGAGTGTTTGAATCACGAGAGGTGCATGTGTGACACACCATGACTGCTGCTTGCCTTCCATCCTCTTACCCTCACTAGAGACTATGTCTAGTGGCCCACCGCATATGGAACATGCCAGAATGGAAATTCTGCAGGGGTGTAGGTTAGCCTGCTCAAGTTGACCCACCACAGCACTATCACAGCCTCCACAGAATGCACCACCTGGGACTTTCCCAAGAACGTGCTGACTTGTTCGGGAGAATGAACAAAGGCATTATTTATTTCTTCCTCATTTTATTTTTATTTTTTCCTTTCACCTACAAGAGTGTGATGAATTGAAGGCTCTCTGGAGGCACTTTTAGCTGTAGACAAATAAGATGTTTCAGGGGGTGTTTCTGTAAAAGGAAAGCTGCTGCAAGCCTGCTCTGCTCTGGGTTTTTAAAGTGACTTATTTAAAGATGTTTGTGGCAGCTACACTATCTGATAGAACACATCAGGAGTGCAGACCACACTGGGGGAAAAAAAACCCAACTGAAATTTGAGACAAAATTTTAATATTCTTTTTCTTAGAGCAGTGGTTCTTAAAAAGGGATCTCCTAGCCAGTTGCATCAGCATTAATTGGGAAGCCATCTACTCCAAATTAATTGAATCAGATATTCTGTGGGTGTGGACTAGCAACTTGTGTTTTAATAAGAGCTACAGGTAATTTTGAAGCACACAGAAGTTCAAATACTGCTGGCTTAGAGAGTCTCAGGAGCTAGGATCAACTGTACGCAGCTGACCAGAATTTAGTTCTGGTCCAGTTGCAGGGACTGCTCACGGTGAGGACAGATCTTCAATATGTTGTGATTAGAGGAGAAAATGACCAGAGGAGTATTTGAAAAGGTGATGAGAAGACCAAGTCCTACAGTTAATTGTGGACAGAAACCATAATTTTACAAAGACAATATTTGGAAGTTTCCCTGCATAATTTGGGGTCCTAGATGATAGCTGGGGCTGGTTTTCTGGGAAGACGAGTTTAAGATACTTGTTCATGATAAGAAAGAGGTTTGTGATGCACGATGGAGTAAAGTATATGAGTGGTGAGGCTCTGCCAAATACACTTGATCTTAGCCAAAAGGCCGAGAAGCGATTGAGGCTATGCCAAATAAATTCTCTGCATATGGAAGTTTTGGCCAAGAGTGAATTAGACCCAGAAGAAAACTGGGTTATGGATTTAATGCAAAGAAATTCTCTAACAACACAATTTACTGAGATAAACACAATGAATATACATTCTTAGCAAAGGACACCAGGAGATATAAGCTTGATAATGTTTAATGTATAAGTCTTCTCAATATAATTATTTCTTATGGTAAAGAGCTGCTTTTGGCAATTCACATCTTCTATCAGTGAGTGCAATTTTCTATTGAGTTCCATCAGCAGCTTGCTACATCTTGCATGGATAATATAAAAAAAAAATGACAAGACATCTCACAAAGCCAGTCATCCTGCAGCTGTGTAACAATGGCCAGTCCGGGGACATATACAGTAATAGCGGAGTCCCAGGAAGGAGTAAACATAGCAGAAGAGGTCAGGGATAATCACTGAGGGCAAGAGGAAGGAGAGCATGTCCCAGAATCCTTGGGGAATGGGGCTACATTGGAAACAGAGAGGGATTCAGATCAGATACCCACAGTCCCTATAGCCTCAGTGCCTCTAAAATGTTAGGTGCCCTTAGATAAACAGTGCCAGCACTAAGATGTGGAGGATCAAAACAAAAACAAAATTTTTAAAAGTGCTCCAAGAGAGTAGACTGCAAATACCTTTTTTCCTGCCTCTAACAAAAGCCTCTGTCCTCACTTCTACATTCTCATCTGGTCAACCAGAAGAAAAAAAGCTTAGCTGCTCAATTTCCTAGGGAACACAGAAGCTCCCTAGATGGCTCCAGGCATAAATCCAGTGCAACCCACTGAAATCTCTGGGGGTCCTTTAAGATATGTTTCATCATTATAACAACCTCTCAGCTCAACATTCAGATAGTTGAGGGTGGGAGACTAGTTATGCCCTTTCAGTCTTCTGAGGATACTTCCAAACTGCTGTGCCTTCTCATTTCTGCTGTGCTGGAGTCATGTGAGTTTGGGCTAGGGAAGAGTCTGGAAAAGATATTTCTTAGTCCTCAAGAGAAGTCTATCTGTGCAATCGGTGGTGGGAAGTTTACTTCAAAGCAGGAAGGGTATTTAGAGGCCAGGAAAGGGGGTGTTGCTGAATACCATCCCTGTGTGGTCTGTATTAGAGTTTTAGTAATAGGCTTCCTACAATAAAGGTTTTAGTTGCCATTAGGCCAAATAGAAAGAGGAATGGAGTGGAGAGCTGCCAGCAAAGGAAGTAGCAAGTGATATGTTAGCCAGAACAGGGAAATGGGAGGCATTGCAAAGAAAGTTGAAGACACTTACGATGATATTCCTGAAATTACTAACAAGAAATACTTATCCACTAAGCATTTCAGAGAAATGTCTGTACCTAGTGAAATAGACAGACACTGTATCAACACCAAGAACTTGGGCAGGGGAATCAGCGGGACCTTAATGATTGCCTTAAACATGTTCATGGTCTAGGGTTCTAAAATGATGGCTTTGAGCTTTTTCAGCCACCTTTACCTGTGCTCTTGTGCAGACACAGTGACAACCTTTGGTCTGTGGTGCAGTTTCAGGCATGGAAAGTCTTCTCTCTCCCCAGTCTTCTCCCTGAATTGTGATGTTGGAAATTTTATCTTACTGAAGGCATTGGCTTTAATGTCACAATAAGAATTGGATCAGAGATTGAGTCAGAGGGACAAGTTCACACTGGAGTATGAGTAAGAATGGTCATACATATTTATCAACATAAACTACTTTATAAGGAGATGCTGTGAGACTAAAAGACTCATTCCTGTGAGTTGGATGGGGGTGGTGATGAACGTGGGTGAGTTGCTAAGAGTACAGGGCCCTGCGAAGGGGTTGGTGTGTGTAAAATTGGGATCCCTTAGAAAGAAACCACAAGAACTGCAAGTTATGTTCACTTACATCCAGCCACTTAGGAGCCAATCTAATCAAGTGATACGTGGTAATCTGTGCTCCATCCAGCTTCTACAAGAAGAAAACCGTAAAGCATAGAGTCTGAGACCTAACACACAGAAAGCAACCGCACTGAAGAATCGTCAAGTTAAGCCTCCCGGCTATGGGTGAGTGAGTTTGTGAGCCAACTGAAAACCGTAGGAAAGTCTGGCAAAAAGGAAGTGGTTGGGTGGTGCTGTGAGCGGGGCTTTGTTGCTTGTGCATCGGACTTCTGCTCCATTATTTATGTTGAGCCACTCAGCTGAGCAGAGCTCCACATTCGCTCATCAAGCAAATCTGTGTCATAGGAAACAGAGCTGGGTGTATCCAGGTTAGACAAGAGCAGCCAGGGGAAGCTGTGTTCCAGTCTCCTAATGATTGCCATGTGACCTCAGAGGGCATACAGAAAAAATTACAAAGAATATTAATTTTATCAGCAAGCTTGATCTACAACTGGACAGTTCTCTTTACATAACTGTTCATGCTGAGACTAGAATCCAGATGACCTAGGAAACTGTGTGAGGATTCTGTATTGGAGATGAGATCGCCCTTGTCTTAAAATAAAGGCAATGATAATAGTAAATGACATTTATTGACACCTTCTATGGGCCACAAACTGTACTGGGTACTTTTAAAGTTTTTCAACAACCTTACAAACTATTATTATTATCAAAAAACAGGTTGAAAAAATACATGATCTTAGAGGAAAATTGATTTGTCCAAGGCAGCACTGGGAGTAAGAGGTAAATATGAGGATTTGTTCCCAGTTTCATGGATTCCAATGTCTAACAGCTTTTTTATATTTATTTGTTTATTTATTTATTTAACCACCACATCTTTCTGCTTTAAGAACTCAAAGGTCCTATGCTTCCAAAATATCCTATGTCTTCAGAGAATACATCAAAGCAAGCATGATATCTGATTGTACTCCTGTCTGAATATTAGATGGAGATCTAAGGAGCTCAAATCACATCAATAATAGTCATATTTTTAGACAAGCTAAAACTTTCACTTTGAAATGTTTTTCCTTAGGGAAGACAAGACCCTTTGTCAAATTGATCAGAAATTTATGTCTTTGCTAATTCTGCCCTCCTAGGCATAAGCTCACAGAGCCCTGTGACCAACGAGAATCTTTGTATGCACCTGCTGGTAAAGCTACATTTATCTCTCCTCTGTGGAAGTTATGTGATTTATTGGTCCTGAGCTGTAATTAGCATACCATTTGTCACCAACCTCCTCTGTTAGTCCTTATTTCTGAGAAAATAGTTGATTTTGTTTACCAACATGTTTGGTCTATCTGGTAATTTTCTTTTCTTTTCTTTCTTTTTTTCTTTTCTTTTTTTTTTTCTTTTTTTTTTTTTTTTTTTTTTTTTTTTTTTTTTTTCTTTTTTTTTTTTTTTGTCTCTTAAACCCACCTAAATGGTAATGAAAGCTCTTCTGTGCAGAAGATGGAGAAACTTCCCTGATTTTTTCTCCAGTGACTATGCACACACGGTATCTGGTCCATTAAAAAATAGGATCATTTACTTCTTTTTTTTTAAGATTTTTATTTATTTATTTGACAGAGAGATAGAGACAGCCAGCAAGAGAGGGAACACAAGCGGGAGGAGTGGGAGAGGGAGAAGCAGGCTCCCAGTGGAGTAGGGATCCTGACGCTGGGCTCGATCTCAGGACCCTGGGATCATGATCTGAGCCAAAGGCAGACGTTTAATGACTGAGCCACCCAGGTGCCCCTAGGAGAGTTTACTTCTATTCACATCTGACACATACACAACAGGAGTGAGAAAGAGCTATAGGGACGCTTGGGTGGCTCAGTCCATTGAGTGTCTGCCTTCGGCTCAGGTCATGATCTCAGGGTCTTGGGATTGAGCCCCATGTTGGGCTCCCTGCTCAGTGGCGACCCTGCTTCTCCCTCTCCCTCTGCCCCTCTTCCCTGCTCATATTTTCTCTCTTTCTCTCTCTCTGAAAAATAAATAAAATATTTAAAAAAAAAATGAAAGAGAGAGTTGTAACAAGGACTCAATTTCCCTTTGATAGCTGTCTTCTAACTCCTTAAATTTCCTAGAATCAGTGGCTTCTTTGGTACTGATTATTCTAGTATTCGTTACCCAGTTTCTAGAATAAGGATCATTAAAGAGGAAGTTCACATTAAATATTTGTGGTTGAACTCATAGAACAAATTTCTGGGCAGTAAAGTTCTTATTCCTGTTTTGAAAACTTCTAGTTAAAGTGATTTCTCAGCTTTTATCTTAATGACTAGATTTTTGTTTCTATCTTGTTACCATCATGGTTTTACATGTTCTGGATACTTCCTTTGAGCTTAAGTACTTCCCACTGTAGGCTGTGTCCTCTTAGGGAGAGGAGGTATGGGAAAGGTGAAAGGAAGTGTAGTATAAGATTTTTCTTCAACAGAAGATGAAACATCACCATCCAGGCATGAGTGAAAGTAGTTACAAATCACTTCTTGACATTGTGGAAGAGTGAAATTGAGGATTTGGCTACATCCTTCATTTGAAATCACCAAGAATCACGGTTACAATGTGAATGAAAGATTAACCCAAGAGTGGACTGTAAAAGGTTGGAAGTTTCTCTTTTAGAAATAGGATGAAGTCCAACAAGGGTTAACTTGAGCATCTTGGGAAGGGGAAATCAGAACATCTTAGGAATCAGAAATATAAGTTGATCAGGAATATGTGAAAATTTCTCTTGGTTAGTGGAAGGAGTGGAAACAACTATGATAATAATAAGATCAGAAATAATTTCGAAGCACTGGGTCCCAAACCAGAATCCATTCTAGGTTGAAAAACAAGAACAGTATCCAATTCCATCCAGTGATGGCACTTTGCACTCTGGACTGACAGTCCCACCATCTCTTTTCCCATACTTCAGAAAAGAGTGTGTATGTGTGTGTGTGTGTGTGTGTGTGTGTGTGTTATATTCCTGGGAAGAATGGATGAAGTTCATACCTTTCTTTATACCTTAGCTAGAAGACAATTCTGATTTCTTTAAATGCCTGTTTGAATCTTTTTTTCACATTCATTTATTTTATTTAACAAGTATTATGTATCAAGTACTATTCAAAACTCTGTACAAATATTAACCAATACAATTCTCTTAACAACTCTAGGGGACATTACTTTTTTTATCCCCATTTATAGATGATAACACTTGCCTAACATTATATAGCTAGGAAGTGTCATTCAAGGCTCATTCATAACTCTGTTCTGTGTTGTCTCTTTAGGTAATGTGATACTGTGTGGGGGTTTCTGACCAGAGAAGATGCCCAGAGCTTTTGTCCAGCCCATGGAGTCTCCTAATCACACTAACCTGGACCCTTCTGTTTTCTTCCTCCTGGGCATTCCAGGTCTGGAACAATTTCACTTGTGGCTCTCACTCCCAGTGTGCTGCCTGGGCACAGCCACAGTTGTGGGCAACATCACCATTCTGGTCGTTGTTGCCACTGAACCAGCCTTACACAAGCCTGTGTACTTGTTCCTGTGTATGCTCTCAACCATTGACTTGGCTGCCTCCTTCTCCACAGTTCCCAAGCTTCTGGCCATCCTCTGGTGTGGAGCCGGACACATCTCTGCCACTGCCTGCCTGGCACAGATGTTCTTTATTCATGCCTTCTGCATGATGGAGTCTACTGTGCTTCTGGCCATGGCCTTTGATCGCTATGTGGCCATCTGTCACCCACTTCACTATGCCACTATCCTCACTGACACCATCATTTTCCGAATTGGAGTGGTAGCTATGGTGCGGGGCTCCATACTCATGCTCCCATGTCCCTTCCTCATTGGGCGTTTGAGATTCTGCCAAAGCCATGTGATCCCCCACACATACTGTGAGCACATGGCTGTTGTGAAGCTAGCATGTGGAGACACCAGGCCTAACCATGTTTATGGGCTGACAGCAGCACTGTTAGTTATTGGGGTTGACTTATTCTGGATTGGTCTTTCCTATGTCTTTATTGCACGAGCTGTCCTTCGTCTTTCATCCCACGAAGCTCGGTCCAAGGCCCTGGGGACCTGTGGTTCTCATGTCTGTGTCATCCTTATCTCTTATACACCAGCCCTCTTCTCCTTTTTTACCCATCGCTTTGGCCACCATGTTCCACTCCACATTCACATTCTTTTGGCCAATGTTTATCTGCTCTTCCCACCTGCTCTTAACCCTATGGTATATGGAGTTAAGACTAAAGAAATTCGGGAAAGGGTTGTCAGGGTGTTTCAAAGGGGGCAGGGAACTGGAATCAAGGTATCTGAATGATCCAGAGGTATAGAAGGGACTTGGTCCAAAAAAGATTTTCAAGGTTAAACAATCTTCAGTATTTGAGATTGGGAAGAGGTTTTAGTCTTTCAACGATGTCCTCCACAGTATCTCTTAGACAATTTCTAAGAATAATAAAGAAAAAAAATCACAGAGGAGGTCAAATTAGTTCAGCATCCTTAACTTCCATCCCAGGGAAGTATAACCTAGGGAGGTTCTCCCAACCTAGGTCAGAAGAGCCTCTGCCTAGTCATAGGAACGTCCCTCACTTTCTGGTCCTCTCCTAATACAGTGGGCTTGGATTCCTAACCTCATACTTCACACTGTAGCTGCTGTGTTACCATCCGTAAGGATCAGGAGATAGGACATGCAGCCACAGTTAAAGAAAGTAGACCTGCTAAGTACTTACATGCTTTTGCATAAATATTATATTTTCTCCATTAGCACTTGAAACCAAAAGAGGAGAAGGAGTCACCAATACCCACAATATTAGCAAATGGGAGAGCTAGGGCTTGAAACCTAGAATCTTCTGGTACAGAACAACAAGACATCTATGGATGAGAGCATAGGCTAGGTCAGGAATAGCCCTTCATTTCTAAATGGGAATATTCATCCCACAGATATATTCTTGTCTCCACCCTCTAGGGGGCCAGTTTAATTCCAACTAATCTGGATATTATTCCCTGAAAAGCAATGTCCAAATATTCTTACACATTCTTACAAGGGCCTCCCAGAGGTCATTGACTTCTATCTCTAAACTTACAAAGGACAGTCACTTACATAAACCAATAGATGAGGAAGCCTTAGCCATTCATTCATCCATTTATTTAGAAGGTAAAGAGAGCCATCCCACAATGCCAGGTAGAGGAGACACAAAACCCCCTGCTGGGAATTCATAGACCCTCTCTCCCTTGAAGAGTATCAGTCCTAAGGGCTGAACACTAGGACCAGCTTTTTGAAGCTTCTCTTCCCAAGAATATGAATGTTTTGACTGTGATACTTCACATAGGTGGGGTAAATAGTTTTGAAATATTACAATTCAATAAAATATGCTGAATGTTGTCCATTTTTCAAAGGAAAGAAAATCATTATGTTGTTCTATACGAGGATTGTCAGTGCAGGGGTGGTATTGACCTAATTAATTTTTCATTCTAATCTTCAAATTGAGATATTCTTAACAGATTATAAAGAATTTTAGACAATTCTAAACACCATAGTTCATCAGCTGACTTCCAATTTTATGCTTCAGATTTATAATCTCGCCAGCATACAAACCCTACATCCCAACTCTAGGACACTTCTGTACTCTGTATTTTAAGTTCCTATCCTCAGACTGTGGAGCAGCCTTGAAGAAAGTACACAGGCATGCAGACTGCAAACACCGTTTGCTCACAATTTTGGATATTAAGTAGTAACCTACTGCTACGTTGCTATGCCTTTACCTGCTGCATGTTTTGAAATAGTGTTTATCATTTTCGGTTTTCTTATGTATCCCATGCACCTCATGGTTGCCATAGTCCATTCATTCTTTGTCTGTAAAGAAAAATGACATGATTAGAAGTAAACTACCTCAAATTCTAATCTTCACATTAACTTTTGACATCTATATGCTTTGTTTCCTCCTTTATTACTGTACATATTTATTACTAATTCTTTTTTCTGATCAAGCAAGCTTCACAAAAAATGCTCTAGGGAGCTCAGACCATAACTCACTTCTTCTAGTTCTTATTTCTACAAGCGTTCAAATTTATTGGTACATTGACCCAATAGCAAAATTTCCCTTGACCTTTTTTAAGGAAGTTTCTGGAAAATATTTTTGGATCTAATTACTTGTACTTTCTTGGCCCCTATTCCTTCCTACATTATAATCTGACTTCAACCACAAGTTAAAGTTTCCAGTGAAGCATCTGTCACCAAAGCCACCGGTAATCTTTTCCAACAGGACTTCCTTACAGCACTTCGTATTATTGACCATATCTACTTCTCCGGAATGTCTCTGCTGTGACATTTGTGATACCACACAATCCTAGCTTTTCTCCTCCTTCTTCTTCCTCTTCTTCTTCTTCTTCTTTTTTTTAAAGATTTTATTTATTTATTTGACAGAGAGAGAGATCACCAGTCAGAGAGGGAACACAAGCAGGGGGAGTGGGAGAGGAAGAAGCAGGCTCCCAGCCGAGGAGCCCGATGTGGGGCTCGATCCCAGAACGCCAGGATCACACCCTGAGCCGAAGGCAGATGCTTAACGACTGTGCCACCCAGGCACCCCGAATCCTAGCTTTTCTTCTATGTCAATAATGTTTTCCTCCTTGTTCCCAAAGAAATTATATTAGGTCAAAAAGGAAGCTTCAGTGAGGTCCATAAGGAAGAAATAATTTTAAAAATTCAAAACTGAGCACAATAAGGCTAGATATTAAAAAATAAAAGTCACTATCTTTAGCTATTCAGCAACTATACATTTAAAAGTCATTGACATATCCATTTCTTCAATAAAATTAGTATAGATGTTCTAAAGATAAACTTGTTCTTGGCACGACAGAATGGAACTTTTATTTGTTTTAAATAAATAATAGAGTGTCATATATGATTCATGAACAATTATATTTATTGTAGTATTTTTATTAAATAAAAAAGCCCTGGATATCAAATGAGAGAAAAAATACTTAAATAAATTCTATTAATCTGTTTAATAAATATTTTACAGTCTTAAAAACCTTCTTTTGGAAGATCGTTTAATATGCTAGTTATACACTCTTAATTATTAAAACAGCCATATAGGGGCGCTTGGGTGGCGCAGTCGTTAAGTGGCTGCCTTAGGCTCAGGGCATGATCCCAGCATTCTGGGATCAAGCCTCCACATCAGGCTTCTCCACTAGGAGCCTGCTTCTTCCTCTCCCACTCCCCCGCTTGTGTTCCCTCTCTCGCTGGCTGTCTCTCTCTGTCAAATAAATAAATAAAATCTTTTAAAAAAAAACAGCTATATATGTGAAATAATGTAATATTCCTTTTCTATTAAAGCAATACCTGGGCATATATCCATGTTAATAAAGTTAAAAGTATATACTGGTAAATGTTATTTCAATGGAGAGACAAATATATTTTAAAAGAGTAATTTAATGAATAGTGCGAGGAAATCATTCACATAAATCACATAATATCCAACTTGGTTCCCTTGGGTTTTTTGCGAAACTTCATAGGGAAAGGAGCCAAACCTCCGAGGTAGTGAAATCATTAGGTTCTGTTAAAATATCTCCTTTCTGATCTATATCCAGGTATCTATCTACATGCACACACACACATACACACATTCACATTATATACATTTATATGGACACATGCATTCACACATATATACAGATACAGGTTAAGATATTTGTCAATCACCATTTGGGCCCCCTGGAGTTTAGCTTGATTCCCATACCAGCAGTATATCTCTGATGCTTTGAAATGTTCCCTTGGGATATTTGGGGTATATAACATTTATTTTCCTTCAGGCTCAGGTCAGCAGTCTTCATAACAAGAAGTTAAAAACTTGCCCAGAGACTGTGATGTTTAGACAACCAAGTTCCTGGGAAATAGGACCAGATATATTTTATCTCCTTGTTTTTCCTTCCCAAAACTAAGGTATTTAAATAGAGCAATATAGGGGTCAGTGCAAGATACTTTCCATTTTAGACATAGAGGTAAAGAGGAAAAAGGATTTAAGGTTGGTACTAACTGCTTTTTTTCCAACCCACAGATGTAAATGTTTTATTCTGTTGACCTAGTTTCAAGTCAGAAAGCAATGCAAGACAATGATGCAGGGGCTGATAGAAATATTTATTCCCCACCTTTGGCATGAAAAATTCATTTAAGCGTTCACGATGCCCATGTATCTATAGAAACACTCTTTTAACGGTATAGGCATATGTGCTTTGGAGTGATGGAAACCAAGAATGCCCTGTCAGGGAATAACAGGAAATATATAAAGAACAATTCTAGGTTATGAGAGTCCATGTTCAAATTTCTTTTGCTGCCTACTTGCCTTCCCTTTTTTCCTTATGAGTGTCTGATTTTACTTGAGTTAGACTCTGGAAATTCTTACTTATACCAAAATATATTTTAGGCCAATATATATTACGTAGCTTTACTTGCCAGGACGAACCTATTGTCAGGTCATCAGAATTCAGAATGGTTTAGTGGGAGGAAGTAGTGTGAACCCTGATAGTTGGTTTTTCTTCTTTGTTATGCAAGTGCATGATTTAAATTTTGATTGCCAAGGCATCCGTTTCAGAGAGACACCCACTTCCAAGATGCTATCTCAGATAAACACATTACCAGCCACACACCTGATTGGATAAGCCCCACACCTCCTTTGTTTTACAGATCTTGGGTGATTCTGACAATTGACCTCTTGTGCCACTTGTTTTTTTCTCTTGCTGTGCTTTAAATTCCCATTCTTATGTTTTAAATTCACTGATAAAGAGTGAGCCTGAGATATCCTAGGCTCCACCCTCAACCCCAATAAAAACAGAACCCCAGATCCCCCCACACAGTCCCCGGGGCCTCACTTCTCTCTGTGGTTCCGGATTTGCCATGTGATTTCCAGGACTTGTAAGTATTAAACATTTTCTCTTTGAAAGTTTCCTGATGGTTTCTACTGAGGGCGGCCTGCAGTTAATCAGAAGAATCTCAAGGGCCAGTCCAGTCACAACACTGGTTATTCATAGGCTGAGATGAGCACACAACTGGATTGAGGGGGAGAGGGGAACACATCAATGCCTGTAGATTCTGGAAATGAGGAGCGATGATGAGTGGTATATAAAGTTATGTTTTATGAAAGGTGAAAGGTGTAGCAATATCCAGAAACACTGACTAGACACCTGGAGCAGAATATCAGTAAATTTCCCTGTTAAGAGCTCTTATACTAGACTATGGAAACAATTTTAAATTTGTTTTAACACAGCTTAAATTTGTGATGAATACTCTGTCTCTTTGGTTTAAGCTTCTTTTTTTTTTTTTTTAAGATTTTATTTATTTATTTGACAGAGAGACAGCCAGCGAGAGAGGGAACACAAGCAGGGGGAGTGGGAGAGGAAGAAGCAGGCTCCCAGCAGAGCAGGGAGCCCGATCCATCTCTCCATCTCGGGACCCTGGGATCAGGCCCTGAGCCAAAGGCAGATACTTAATGACCGAGCCACCCGGGTGCCTCTGGTTTAAGCTTCTATCACTAGCAGGGCATTGGCAAATGAATTAAATCTGTACAGAACCCAAAACTTATTGTAATAATAAAGCCATTCTTAAATGATTAAATTTATCTTTATGAAAAATAGAGCATACAGATTATTTTATAGTCGGTACTATAGGGAAAATATTAAGACTTAGAATTAAGCATTGTCCAGAATTGTCAAGATTGGCTTACATTAAAGACGAAGCTGCAAAAGTGGGTAAATATTTAGAGCACAGGGAGATATGGACTGAGGCAGATAGGTGATAATAGGGAAGAGTATATAAGTTTATAGACGAAATGCATTTTTTTAAAGTGCTAGAAGTTCTTTTAAAACAAGACCTCTAAGGTGTATATTCCTAGGATCGTTATACATTTTTCTGTGCTGTATATATTTAAATTTATATTTTTGTAAATGATACATGACAGTTCTTTGAAGTGTATAATGTAAGCTCATTGGTAAATAATTTTTAAAGTGTATTGATGAACTCAGGTTTGCAGTTTCGGTCGTAGGGGACCTAGACATCCTAGTCTCCACATAATCGAGACTATCTAATTTTGACTATTTGTCTAAATTGGAGATTAATAACAAAGCGGAAATATTAGCTTAAAATCAAATCATTGGCATTAATTTGAAAACTGGAGCTTTCATCTGAGTTAAGTGTTAATTTGGAAAGTCTTCATGTTAATACCTAAGTTACATAAGAGGGTTTCTGTGTTTCTCATGATTTAGGTTATGGATACTTTATCAAAGATGGAGTAAAGCTATCATGGTTAAAATAATCAACTTTAAAGTCATCCTATAACTTTTACCTAGAATTTCTCAGAAAAAAAAAAGATCTGACCCAGTTTTTTCTTGCTTTAATTTCTGCTTCATCTGAAATTAATATGTCTGCTCCAAACTTTGTGTGTATTTTCTCTGAGGACTATACATTATTTTACTTTGTTCTTTCTCTTTATCATATGGCCCTCTCTACTGCCTATGTACATCTTTATAAAATTAACAGATTTATCTCCACTTGTATAGGGCAGTTTAAATAATTTATCCTAATAGCCCAATCAGTGTGTTTTATGTCTTTTATCACATTAACATTTTATTGATTTATTTAGGAATCCTTTGCTTTCTCTTTTTTATGGTGAGAATGTTTTGTTTGGTTAATATTTTTATAGTGATTTATGCATTTACATTCTGTTTTTATTCTTAGTGGTTCCTTTTGTGTTCTCCAAATAATAGTAATTAAACTGTATTTCAATATTTTTAAAATATTCTGACAGTTGCACTTTTCTGTATGAAATCTGAGAAACAGGATGACCCTCAGGCTATTCCTTAGAAGAATCTGCTATTCAGAGATTGATAAAGTGCGACATGATTGGCTCCCATTTCTAGCCCTGTCTCCAACTCCCTAAAGCCCACATGCAAAGACATTACTATATATTTTTTTCTCAAGATATGATTTATTTAAAGTTCCATGATCTTTCATGTTTATTTTTCTGGAATATATATATAGTTACCAATATTTAAATAATATTGCTTAATAAAAATAGCTTCAGAAAAATAATAATCAAACTTTGTCTTTTAAATATGGACACCATTTTTCTATTAAAAAAGTAGGCAAGTATTAAGGACTAAAAAGTATTTGTTGTCTACAATGATAAATGGGTGAATAAACAAATAATACACACATAAAATTATCTATTTGGTTCAAACAATACTTATACCCATATTCCCTGGAAGTCAGAAAAATTGGTTGCTTAGCCATTGAAATGTACCTTGAGGAAAAAAGGCAAAAGAAATTAAGACAGTGACTATGACCAAGACATTTTCTTCTTTTATCTCCATCTAGGAGGACCCACAAATTCTCTAAGATGATGAATGAGCATCCTAGCTTGTTCATGCTAATGCTGAACCAAACAGACCTGACTCCAGCCTCATTCATTCTTAATGGGATCCCAGGACTGGAGAACATGCACACGTGGATTTCCTTCCCGTTCTGCTCCATGTATGCTGTGGCTGTGATAGGGAATTGTGGGCTCCTCTATCTCATTTGCTGTGAGGACTCCCTGCACAGGCCCATGTACTGCTTCTTGGCCATGCTTTCCCTAACTGACCTTGTCANATCTCATTTGCTGTGAGGACTCCCTGCACAGGCCCATGTACTGCTTCTTGGCCATGCTTTCCCTAACTGACCTTGTCATATGCTCTAGTACAATCCCTAAATCTCTCTGCATCTTCTGGTTCCATTTCAAAGAAATCAGCTTTAGTGGATGTCTGGTCCAGATGTTCTTTGTCCACACCTTCACAGGGATGGAGTCTGGCGTGCTCATGCTTATGGCCCTAGACCGCTATGTGGCCATCTGCTACCCACTGCGGTACTCAACTATCCTCAC
>NC_048225.1:58105034-58111848 GCF_002007445.2 Ailuropoda melanoleuca
ATTTCTCTTTCTTCAGTCTCATTGTTCGTGTATAGAAATGCAACTGATTTCTGAGCATTGTTTTTGTATCCCGCCATATTACTGAATTGCTCTATAACTTCTAGTAGTTTGAGGGTGAAATCTTTTGCGTTTTCCATATAGAGTATCATATCATTTGCGAAGAGAGACATTTTGACTTCTTCTTTGCTGATTTGGATACCTTTTATCCCCTTTTGTTGTCTGATTGCTGTTGCNCCTTTTATCCCTTTTTGTTGTCTGATTGCTGTTGCAAGGACTTCTAGTACTATGTTGAATAATAGTGGCGAGAGTGGGCATCCTTGTCGTGTCCCTGATCTTAAGGGAAAGGCTTCCAGCTTTTCCTCAATGAGAATGATATTTGCTGTAGGCTTTCCATAGGCAGTTTTTATGAAATTGAGGAATGTACCCTCTATCCCTATACTCTGAAGTGTTTTAATCAGGAAAGGATGCTGTATTTTGTCAAATGCTTTTTGCATCGAGAGGATCATATGATTCTTGACTCTTTTCTTGTCGATGNCTGTATTTTGTCAAATGCTTTTTCTGCATCAATTGAAAGGATCATATGGTTCCTGAGTCTTTTCTTGTTGATGTGATCTATCACGCTGATCGATTTGCGAATGTTGAACCCACGCTTGCACCCCAGGGATGAATCCCACTTGGTCATGATGGATAATCCTTTTAATGTACTGTTGGATCCTATTAGCTAAGATTTGTTGAAAATTTTGGCGTCCATATTCAGCAGGGATATAGGTCTCTAATTCTCCTTTTTGATGGGGTCTTTGCCTGGTTTGGGGATCAATGTAATACTGGCCTCATAGAATGAGTTTGGTAGATTTCCTTCTGTTTATATTTTTTGAAACAACTTCAGGAGAATAGTTATTATTTCTTCTTTGAATGTTTGGTAGAGTTCCCCAGGGAATCTGTCAGGCCCCGGAGTCTTGTTTTTGGAGAAGTTTTTGATCACCGCTTCAATCTCTTCATAATTAATCAGTCTGTTTAAAAAATCAATCTCTTCCTGTTTCAGTCTTGGTAGTTTATAGGTTTCCAGGAAGGCATCCATTTCTTCCAGGTTGTTTAATTTATTGGCATAAAGCTGTTGATAAAAGTTTCTAATGATCCTTCCTATTTCATTGGTGTTGGTTGTGACCTCTCCCCTTTCATTCATAATTTTATTAATTTGGGTCCTTTCTCTATTCTTTTGGATAAGTCTTGCCAGTGGCTTATCGATCTTATTTACTCTTTCAAAGAACCAGCTTCTAGTCCTGTTGATCTGCTCTCCTGTGCTTCTAGTTTCTAATTCATTGATCTCTGCTCTAATCTTGATTATCTGCTTTCTTGTGCGTGGGTTAGGCCTGAGACCTAGTTTTTTGATGAAGTGAGGAAAATTGGCAAAACTTTAGCTAAACTTACTAAGGAAAAAAGGAAGAGGACACAAACAAAACCAGAAATGAAAGAGGAGACATTACAACTGATACCACAAGGATGCATAGGTTTGTTAGAGACTACTATGAAAATCATATGTCAACAAATATCTAGGACAATATGTTCTATATTGTTGTAATTGGTAATATTTTGGTCATTCCAATTTTTCCCCTCAAATTGATATTTTGGGACCCGAGTACAGAATATAGAAAGAATGCTTAGAACACAATCATAAAAACATAAACCAATTAAAAACTGGGCAAAAGATATAAATAGACCTTTTTCCAAAGAAGATATAAATAAGGCAATAAGCACATGAAGAGATGCTCAACATCATTAGTCCCTATGGAAATGTAAAACAAAGCCACGATGAGATACCACCTCACATCCACTAGAAGGGTTATAATAAGAAATATAATACTAGTGTCAGCAAGAATGGGGAAAATTGGAACCCTCAATCTCTGCTCAGCCACAGCAACATTTTTCTAAAGCAAGGGAAACAAAAACAAAAACTGTAATCAACCATAATAAAAACCTCTGCACAGTAAAGGAAGTCATCAACACAACAAAGGGTGGCCTACTGAATGGGAGAAGATATTTGCCAATGATATATCGAATAGTGGGTTAAATCCGAAATACATAAAGAATTTACACACCTCAACACCAAAAAACCCCAAATAAGCCAACTAAAAATGGACAGAGGACCTGAAGAGCCATTTTGCCAAAGAAAACATACAGATGGCCAAAAAACACATGAAAGATGCTTATAATCACTAATCATTAGGAAAATTCAAATCAGAACTACAATGAGATATCTCTATCAGAACGACTAGAATTAAAAAAGTGAGAAATAACAAGTGTTGGTGGGAATGTAAATTGGCACAGCCACTGTGGCAAACAGTATGGAGGTTCCTTGAAGAATTAAAAATAGGAATACTATATGATCCAACAATTCTGCTACTGGGTATTCATGCAAAGAAAATGAAAACATTAATTCTAAAAGATATATGTACCCTAAGTTTATTGCAGCATTATTTACAATAACCAAGATAGGGAAGAAACCTAAGTATTCATCAGTAGACAAATGACTAAAGAAGTAAAGATGTGACATTATATAAATATATATAATATATATATAATGGAATATCACTCAGCCATAAAGAAGAATGAGTTTTGCCATCTGTAACAACATGGTTGAACCTAGAGGGTATTAAGCTAAGTGAAAGAAATCAGACAAAGAAAGACAAATATCATATGATTTCACTTCATTGTAGACTCTAAAAAGCAAAACAAATGGATAAACAAATAAAAAGCAGAATCAGACCAATAAATACAGAGAACAAACTGATGGTTGCCAGAGGGAGGGGGTGGGGGATGGGTGAAATAGGTGGAAGAGAGTGGGAGGTACAGGCCTCCAGGTATGAAATGGGTAAGTGCTGGGGATAGAAGGTATCGCATAAGGAATAGAGTCAAGGGTATAGTAATAGCATTGTTCAGTGACAGTAGCTACGCTTGCGGTGAGCATAGCATCATGTATAGACTTGTTGAATCACTATCCTGTACAACTGAAACTAACGTAACATTTTCTGTCAACTCTACTCAAAGGGAGAGGAAAAAAAGTAAAGAGAAAAAATTTTAAAAATACTAAAAGAATTATTCTTTGGTCACAGAAATGATCAATTTTACCACCACTTGTAAATTTATTCACTTTTCTTCATTTTCACTGCCCCAATCCTATATCAACACCCAGTCATTGCACCTTTGCATTACTGCTATTCACCTGATTGACTTATATTTATTCTTGCCACATCTAATCTTGTCTTTCATTGCTGCTATGTCCTAATTCTCCTTAAAAACTTCAGTGGTCCCTTATTCTGGCCTCTAGCCTCTGTTAGCTCACCAGCTCTATACCATCTCATATCTCATTTTCCACCACTCATTAGGGCTCCAGCCACATTTAGCCTCTTCTATTACCTTGAATTTAGCATGATCCTCTCATTTCAGCATTAATGTTCTTGGAATCCTTTCCATTCCCCTCACCCCCATTATCAAACAAACACCATAGTCAACTTCTACTCCGACTGTGCCCTCAAAATAAACTGGTGTTTCTTCTATAAATCCTTCTATGACACCAAGACTAACTTAATTCTCCCCATTATATGCTATCATATCTCTGGGTGCTTTTGTATTAAAGCACTTCTCCCAGTCTATAGAGATCTATATGTTAGATTCTTTATTTAGTGTTTTATCCGCCGTCCCAACTAGTTCACAGTTTCCATGTGAACAGGGACCATGACAGTTTATTGATCATTCTATACCTAACATATTTCGTAAACACAGTAGGAACGCAATGTACACAAACACACACACACATATATATATAGGGTGAATAAATATTTTCGCCTCTAAGAATTTTTTAAGCATGACATCATAAGCACAGAATTTAAACCCCCTGAAATGTTGTACTCAAGAACAATTCAAACACTAATAAAAGCAACCCACTTTTTATAGGGCCATTTTTATTTCAAAAATGAATGTATTTTTGTGTTTATGTAAGCTCTAAGTTTGCACTGATAGGAAACATATCTCTGAATTAATCTCCTCTCCAACCTTTTGGGATTTAATATCCTAGGATTCCTCCTTTCTCTATGGACTTCTTTCTTCATGTCTCCAAGGGAAGTGTATTATCCTTAATCACTGAGCTGTCTACTACTCCCCATAAATTCCAGAAGCTCATAATTTCTGTGCCATGTGTCAACAGAGTACATGTCCTCACCTCACGTGTAAAGCTCCTTTCTCAGAGTGTTGTGTTTTGTGTTTTTTTCCCAGGTAGGAAACATCAGGACCTCAGACTGTGAGTCTCTGCTCATAACCACAGTTAAGTACTAAAACCTTGGCACCCTTACGTTGGCTAAATCCCAGAGCATCCAATGGCTCATCCTTAACCTTTTCTTATGTAGTTTTGGCAACATCCTGCATAAGGGATGGACTTTTCCCCCTGCCCTGGCAGAAAATAGAGGCTGGAGAAACTTTTCAAGAGGATTAGGGCTAGAATTAGAGAATAGAGGGTGGTTTGTGCTCTAGAAGTGACTTCATCGATAAAACAGCTACCAGATTATCTTCAGGATGAACATATTAACTGTTTTCCATAGCAGGATCATATGCCATGCCCTGCTAATCTCTAACTACTAAAAATATTTCAAACACTATTTCCTTTTTGTGAACTCAAATTTTCTCTTTCTCTTAACTGGCTTGCACTAATATCAATCAGGGGGAAAATCAAAGATATAACACTGTGTCTTTGATAGGAGGATGTGTCATAATAGATGAGTATTTGGCAAAAGTACCAGGCCTCATACAGGCAACTGGGTCACACACTTCCAAGCTCTCAAGATGGAGCCAGGAAGCCGAAATCTTCAGAATTCTGACCTGAAAGCCCAAAGTCAAGGTAGCTTCATCTCCAAACCTGTTTGTGCCTGTTTTGTCACAAATTGCTGTGAATACAGTTAGATGACTTTAGTTTCATCAAATTACATTACCATTAAAGAGGGATGATTTTAAGGATGGCACGTATTGCATGGCACACTGGGTGTTATATGCGAATAATGAATCATGGAACACTACATCAAAAACTAAGGATGTACTGTATGGTGACTAACATAACATCATGAAAAATTATTATTAAAAAACGTAAAGAGGGATGACTTGCCCCATGATTAGGTATTACTACACATTTATCCAAACACAGAGACAGCTAGACATTTCTGGGGGAAAAATGTATCTAGTTGTGAATATGAATCTTCTTTTGTTGCTGATAATGCAAGAGAATTTTAATTTCTTTCAGAGATGTTTTTCTATATTTAAAAGTAATTATAACAAGAATACATCCATAACTGTCTTATGTGCTGAAAAGGAATTTAAACTTTATTGGAAAGAAAGTGTGAGGGCTTGGATTATTTTAAGCAAGAGAATACCAGTTTTAGGACACTCAGATTGCTGACAAAAGGAAAGAAGGGCAGGGAAAGGCAAATACATGTGACCCGGTAAGGCTGCAGAAGCAACACTCAAGGGAAGGGCTGCCTGAGTGAAGTAAAGGGGAGGAAGCAACAGAGCAAGAGAGAAGTTGTTTGCCAACAGGAAAGATGTTTGTTAGTTTCAGGCTTGGCTGGTTGGCTCCTGAACAGAATTAAAAGTACACGAAAAACAACAGAGTCTGACAAAAGATGAGTCTAGTTTTGAACATGACTCTGAACACACAGTGGCAGTGTCTTCAATGTTGTAGACAGGTACTTCTTGTTTATTAAGTAAAATCAAGTCATCTTATTACCTGTGCCTAAATACCATATTTATATGCCTTTATAGATTCTCTAAGACTAAACTAAAAAAAATCATCTATGGTTTTCTTTATTATGTGACTCCTCAAATCAACAAATTTGGTCATGAACACTTCACTTATCAAGTTATTCTTTTGAAATGTTCTAAGCAGTCCATACAAGTGGATTGTAAAAAAGAAAAAAAAAGTAATTCCTCTTTTAATATGACCGTACTTATGTTTGCAAAGCTCTAAGTCTGTAGTATAAAATTTTTGGAAGGTATATAAACCATTAGTGGACATCTATAGCAACTGGAAAGGGTGCAGCTACAAAATTTAATGTCTCGTAATTCTGCATTTAAAAAAATTATTTGTTGTTAGTTAATAAAAAATTGAAGCAAGGTTGAGACAAATATGAAGAAAACCAACACATCCACTTGATTTCACAAAATTTCTGAAGAGATGATGAAAAGGTTTAAAAAAAGCATCGACTAGAATCATATTTACGTGATGGTCCCAAACTGAGTTGGCTGTGGACAATGCAAACAGAAATTTGAGATGCATGCTGAGTCCTCCCTGAATAGCCAATAGGGATACATGCTTCCTGGAAGTTTAACTTCTACTGTCAAGGCCCCAGAACATCATTGTCAATTATCTTAATTTTCTGTAAGGAATGGGCCACAGAATTTATTTTATTACAGCACCAAACTATACTCTGCAGAGATGGTTTAAAAATAATGTTTGATGATAATTCTGCTCAAAGAAAGCCACTTTGAAAATCACTTTCTTTTTCTTTTAGGAAAAGATGTCTGCATCTCTGAAAGGCTCTAATAGCTCCAAATTCCAGGTCTCTGAGTTCATCCTGTTGGGATTCCCAGGCATTCACAGCTCAACACTGGCTCTCCTTACCATTGGCATTTCTCTACCTCTTAGCAATTGGTGCTAACATCCTCATCCTCGTCACCATCTGCCAGGACCCGGCCCTTCAGCGGCCTATGTACTATTTCCTGGGCATTCTCTCTGTGGTGGACATGGGCCTGGCCACCACCATCATGCCCAAGA
>NC_048225.1:58111948-58186643 GCF_002007445.2 Ailuropoda melanoleuca
GCTTCTTTTAGAATGGAGAGTAGGATTTCAAATATGACGGGGAAGTGAATGTCTTTGAGATGTATTTTTCATTTTGCAAAAGCCTCTGAAAACAACAACACTAAAAATTCTGAGGAGCTCCAAAATATTCATAAGAGATGAATATACGTGGGGAAAGGAAGGACTTTCTACCAAATCATGAAATGGAATAAAACTAGAGTTTATGAATCATACGTGTCCCCTAGAATAAAAATGAACATAATAATATACGTACAAGTAAAGATTCAGTGAGCGGGACATGAGTTACTTATCATGATTATTCACTGACAGTTGTTACTTGGGACCAAAGTTTATCTGCCTGAACAAATTCATTCCAATAATGTGCATGAAGAGAAATAGAAAACACTTCAGAGGAACAATGACAAATCAGTTTATGATGGGGCTCTGCATACAATAGGGCAAGATCACCAAACTTGGATAAACGGAAGCCAAAAGATACAGATAGGTAGGTAGGTAGATAAGAGAGGGAGAGAAAACAAAGAGATAAAATAAAAGAGAGAGAGAGAGAGAAGAGAGAGGAAGTCAGAGAGAGACAGAAAATACAGATGCACAGAAGGATTTATCTTTTGCTCCATCTGTCTCTCCAGGGCTACTGTCTGCTTTCCTGCACTGTTCTGTATCCTGGAGGTCTGAAGCTCATACACAGTGTACACTGGGCTTCTCTGTTTCTAGCATCCCCTTAGGATATTTCAATGGAGTCACTGGCTGGTAACTGGAGTGCAAGAAGAGTTTGGGTTATTTATTCTTCTCCCACCCCTGAAGCACTTCTCAGGCAACACACCTGCAACAGCTACAGCATGTATGATTTACTCGAGAATATTTTTAAAGGCTTTTTTTTTTTACATTTTTATTTTAATTTTAGAGAGTGAGAGAGCATGTGAGAAGTGGGGAGGGGCAAAGAGAGAGGGACAGACAGAATCTTCAGCAGGTCCACACCCAGTGTGCAGCCTGAACTGTGGCTTAATCTCATGAAGACACTGGCTGGGATTATGAACCAAGTGGAAATCATAAGTCAGAAGCTTAACAACCTAAGCCACCCAGTGCTCCCCCAAAAACATTTTAAAAATATTCTCTCCTCTTCAGGGCAAGGAAGCGATAAAGGCATTACATTGGTCTCCAGGTACCAAACAGCCACTATTTTTTTCAACATCCGCTTTTGTTTCCTTAACCTCGCCCACAACTAGTTAATGCCAACTTCATGAAATTCTCCTCAGATTCACGTTTGTGTGTGCCTTTCATTTCTTGCCAGAGGCAGATTTATAGATGGGCAGAAATAAGAAGTCTGTAAAGCAGGAGGCAGATGTGGGATATTTATCCCAGTGAAAAATCTTGCCCTGAATATGCTCTTGTCTTTTCCTAAAACCAATGAACAGCAGAAATAAGGCTTACCTTAATAGTGTCATGAATTCCATTATGCTCTGGGGCTGGTTTCCACTGAGCCTATGATTGGAGTATTTCATTAAGTAGTTGGCATATTCTATGGATTACCTTGAAAAATGAGGATTAATTTGGGGCGTAGGCCTACCACATGCTAACAGCTCTATTGCACACTGTATACTGTCACTCATCTTCTTTTTGAGATATAAAAGGTAAATTCTATCAGTTCTCAAGTATAATAAAAATAATGTGAAGGATCTTCCTTATTAGTTTGGCTCCCCACACAAAAGGCAGTATATATATATATATGTATATATATATGTGTATATATATATATATATATATATTCATTATCTTGTCCTGAAATATATCATGGTTAAAAAAAAGTGATTTTATGAGTCCATAGGACATTCAGTATTTTTTATGAGCATTTAAATGAAAATAAATAAATTCAAGTTTCTGTGGTAGACCACAGATTTTCAAAATAAGCTACTCTGCTCTGTCACTGAAAAGAAAACCACAACAGATGCGAAGATTATGAGGACAGAAATTGTCTGGGTGCATTGGTCACAGCTGTTGGGCCAGATCAGGTCCCAAGTGATGTTCCACCCTGAGCAGGTCTGAAAGTGGTGTTTAGCCAGCTTATCTTCAGAGAAGTTGTCCATCTCTAGTGGCATTTTAGCCTCACAGATGTACTTTAAATGGATGACATGGTTCCCACTCGGATTTCTGAAGATGAGCCTGATGAACTCAGAGACCTTGGCCAATGTTGATCCCAACAACAACGGATTAATGTGTGATTGAATATCCCGAGCTTCTCAGGTTAGCTAATACGTCATTAGTGGGATATAAAGCGAGAGATATTACTCAAAAACCAATGCTGGATGGTGACAGGAATAAATATAGGAAGATGAAATTTGACAAATTTGTTTGTATATTCCAAGATGTAAAAAGCAGTGATACTGCCAAAACCTCCCACAAAGCAGTCAGCAGGAAAGAAGGGATTTGCACTCTGGGGTGGGGGGGACTTCAGAGCTGTCTACTGAAGGAACCATTGTCTTCTCTGCTCCTGAAATGGGGCTCTTGACATTTCCCTTATGTTCTATGTATCTTTTTCCCTTTTACAATGCCCACCTCCAGGCACTTGCTTAGATGATTGGAATATGAATGTTATCAAACAATAACTATGCTTTCCATGCACTGTGCTATTTCATATTTGAGAATCAGAGGGTAGATGGTTATGAATATCCTTTGCTTATCTTTATGGTAATAAAAAATCGGGGTGCCTGGGTGGCAGAGCGGTTAGGCGCCTGCCTTCGACTCAGGGCGTGATCCCCGCGTTACGGGTTCGAGCCCCACATCAGGCTCCTCCGCTATGGGCCTGCTTCTTCCTCTCCCACTCCCCTGCTTGTGTTCCCTCTCGCTAGCTGTCTCTTTCTCTGTCGAATAAATAAATAAAATCTTTAAAAAAAAAAAAAAATTTAAAAAAATCGTAAAATTCCCTATGTGGAATATTATAGAAGCTTTTCGTATTCTTTTATTCTTACCATCAGTATATTTTACACTATTCATTCTACCTGATCCTTTTTGTACTTATGAAACAGTATTTTGATTACATTAAACAAGGCTACTAAGATTTTGATACTTTTTAAAAGGGGTGAGCAAAAATATGTAAAAAGATATAAGAATTATGCAAAAAATAAGTAAAAAATATACATTGCAGGTAGAGTGGGAAAAGTACCTTATCTTTGCATCTTCTTCCTCTTACCAAAGATGTAAACAACTGATAGGTAGGTTTTGTCTTAAAACATTTGATTTAATGTGTTATAAGATAAAGGGCTAGTATCCAAAATCTATAAAGAACTTATCAAACTCAACATTCAAAGAACAAGAAATGGGCAGAAAACATGAACAGACATTTTTTCGAAGAAGACATAAAAATGGCCAACAGACACATGAAAAATTACTCAACATCACTTGGCATCAGGGAAATACCAATCAAAGCCACAATTAGATACCACTTCACATCAGTCAGAATGGCTAAAATTAAGAAGTCAGGAAACAACAAATGTTGGCAAGGATGTGGAGAATGGGGAACCCTCTTACACTGTTGGTGGGAATGCAACCTGGTATAACCACTCTGGAAAATAGTATGGAGGTTCCTCAAAAGGTTAAAAATAGAGCTCCCCATGACCCAGCAATTGCACTACTAGGTATTAATCCCAAAGATATAAATGTAGTGATCTGAAGAGGCACCTGCACCCCAATATTTAGAGCAGCCATATCCACAATAGTCAAACAATGGAAAGAGCCCAGATGTCCATCAACAGATGAATGGATAAAGAAGATGTGGTATAAATATGTAAATACACACACATGCACATACACACAATGGACTATTACTCAGCCTTCAAAAAGGATGAACGCTTACTGTTTACATTGACATCGATGGAACTGCAGGGTATTATAACCTGAGTGAAATAAGTCAATCAGAGAAAGACAATTATCATATGATTTCACTCATATGGGAAATTTAAGAAAGAAAACAGAAGAGCATAAGAGAAGGGAGGGAAAAAAAAACAAGAATAAATCAGAGAGGGAGACAAACCATAAGAGACTCTTAATCATAGGAAACAAACTGAGGTTTGCTGGAGGGGAGGGGATTGGGGAATGTGGAAACTGGGTGATTGGCATTAAGGAGGACACGTGATGTAATGAGCACCAGGTATTATATGCAACTGATGAATCACTAAACTGTACCTCTGAAATTAATAATACACTGTATGTTAATTAATTGAATTAATAAATAATGATTACAAAATAATAAAAACAAAAAACCTACTTGATTTGATACATGCATGTTTGTTTTAAAATCTGTATCATCAAACTCTCAAAATTAAAATGATGTTGAATTTTACACTTATGAGTAGAGAGTATGCTCAGAACTCAAACAGCATAGGGCAGGCAAGTATGATACATGTACTATATATATATATACATATATATATATATATATATTCAATTTTACACCTAAAAAAGGAGATTTGAGCACTAAAAAATAAAAATATATATGTAGGACTTAATGTATTCTTGCTTTGTCAAGCTACTTGCTGTGATTTTCAAGATCATAGTGTTATTCTAATTCAATCTAGTAGTCCAAATAAAGACCTTATATAATAAAGAAAAGCAAGAGGAAGAGAAGAATGCATAAAGATATAAATTAAAGAGTACTTATTTTCAGGTCACCATGTGGCCCAGCTGGTTAAGTGTCTGACTCCTGGTTTCAGCTCAGGTGATTCTCAGGGTCTTGAGATCAAACCCCGAGGCGCATGGAATCTGCTTCAGGTTTTCTCTCCCTCTTCCTCTGCCCCTCCCACTCACGCTCTCTCTTTCTCTCTCAAATAAATAAATAAATAAATAAATAAATCTTTAAAAAAAATAAGAGTACTTATTCTGTACAGATATAATCTTGAGTGTGGGAATCAAGAGGGTTTCTTCTGGCTTTAAGAAGCATAATATCCCTTAAACCAATATCAGTCAAAAATACGTGATTTAATACAAAGACAGATGCTTTTAGAAGCTAGGGAGAATATGAAACTGGCATTTCTCATTCAGAAATTTGAATCCCATAATGAACTAAATATTCCCTATTCCTTTGAGCTACATGGTTTCTTATCTCCTGTATGTGTGTGAGTGTGTGTGTGTATGTGTGTGTGAGTATGAGAGAGAAAGAGAGACAGAGACAGTGAAACAGAGAGACAGAGACAGAGAGACAGAGACAGACAGGGAGGGAGGGAATTAACGTAACTTTTTTCTTTATGCAGGTCAGTTTTCTCTATCTCTATGCGTGTGGTCAGGTGTGCATTCAGGTTTTCTAGAGCCTGAAACACATGCAAATTTAGGAGCTCACTTAAAATAAAATTTTACCTATAAAATAAATATTTACTTAGCCTATAGAAGGAAGAATTAATAACAAATTTTGAATGCTGACAAATTACATATATATTACAAAATCCTAAAAAATAACCTTTTAATTATTGTACTGCTTGGTAAATATCTCTAACAAAATAACAGAATTAATAACACTATTTTGAATGCTGACAAATTACATATATATTACAAAATCCTAAAAAATAACCTTTTAATTATTGTACTGCTTGGTAAATACCTCTGACAAAATTTAAAGAAGCTTTTATTCTGATATAATTTGAAGCTGATAGAATAGTATTAAGACCACAACAAGAAATTTTGTATACTCTTTACACAGATCCACCAATGGTTTAATTTTGCCCCATTTACTTTATCATTTTTCTTTCTTTCCATTTGTAGATATGTATATTTACATAAATTTTTTCTGAACAATTTGAAAATAATTTGGTTGTTTACTCATAAACATTTCAGAGTGTATTTTCTAAGAATGAAGACATTGATTTACATAACCATAAAACAGACAAAAAATCAGAGAAATTACATTGATATTTTACTATAATCTCACAGTTCATATTTATATTTTGTCAAAGGTCTTTATAAGGTCCTTTGTAGCAATTATTTCCAGGTTTGGGATCCAATCCAAGATCAGACATTTCATTTCATTGCCATGTTTTCATTTTAATATGGGACATTTCCTCATACTTCTTTGATATTTACATTTTTTAAGAGTACGAGGCAGGTATTTTGCAAAATGTCTCTCAATTTGGAATGTCTAGGATTTCATTATAATTAGTGTGGTGGTCATGGGTGTGTCCCTTTCACATGATCCTTCCAGAGCACCTGACATGAAACTCCACTGACTGATGGCCTCACCTCCTGCACCTTTGGGTGCACAACGACACTCACACCAGGTCCTGCTTCCCTTGGGTGCTCCCAAATAATCACTGAACACAGCAGGGGAACTTCAGCTAGGCCCTTCCTGCCCAAAAAGGGACTCCTTTAATGGTCTCCAACTTTGCTCAAAGATTCTCTACCAGCTGGCGGTGGCATTCTCAGAGTTGCACTGAGGGCTTGTGCAATCCTTCCTTACTGCCCTCTTTCCATAGGTGTCAGACCTGTATCTAAGGCTAAAGCCTCTCTTCATTTTCTCTTGCTTCCTTCACCTTAACACCTCATAGCTTTTTTCCCTAATACATCTATTCAATGTCTATCCTATCTTATAGTCTGCTTCTTAGAAGTCTATAACCATAGAGTGATTTAAGAAAATAGGTGGTTAGAAATAATTCTGAAATTGATCTCCCACTTCACAGTGGCGAGAAGAACCCCAATCTGAGAGAAGGAGGCACAGTTAGTTCCTAGCACAAGGTGATGGTGCACTTGCTGAAGAGTTCACCGATGGTGAAATGATGGGGTTAGGGGGAGGAGAACAATAGCTAGAACCATGGAGTTTACTGGTTATTACTATGTTGTATTGAGACCATGTTAAGCAATAATGAGAAAACGAAGGCAGTTAACCAATAGTAAATTTAAGTGCAATAGATTTCAAAGAGTTTGCAGAGACTCATACCCTGAATTAAAAAGAACACAGCTGAGGAGTGAATTTGACCTTGAAAAATGAATTGCAAAACCCAATAGTCATTTAATACTTAGCAAGGCAGGTCTGTTATATTAACGGCTTGTCTCTGGTTTAGAAAACCTGGGATCCTGAAACATTGCATGTGGGTATCTGGATGGATGCCCCCAAGGGTTTGGCTTTGCATAACTCTGAACCCTCAGAGTATGGTCTACCCCTTTATTTATAAGAGTTAAGGCTACCCTCATGCAGGAAGTCGATGAAGACGTCTCTCTCATACAAGAATATGGTCATCGCCCTCTCCAGGTTGCCAACCTGGTAACTAAGGTTAAATCTCAATGTGATTGCACTATGAATGAGTTGCAAGAGAAAGATAGTGTGTATTAACAGGAACCAGGGCATTGGAATTTAAGGGTCATTGAACAAGGAGACCAGAATGTAAGACAGAAGAACATAGAGGATAAACAAGAATTTATTGAATTGGGGAGCTTTCTGAAGATACTATATTGAGACCCTGGTAAAAATTCTGTGATATAAGACAAACTCACACACAAAGTGCCTCTTTGAAGCCTAGAGAAAGTGGAAATGACTGAGTTGCCCTGGGAGCAAGTAGAGAAAACAATGACAAGGTAAAGGCAGTAGGCATGCTGTAGTTGATGTATTTATGTAAAGCCAGAAGCCATCAGAGAACTCTGTTCTATGGGAAAGCCCCATGTGTTGAAGGCACAACATTTACCAAGGAATGCACTGGTGAGAAGGGCACCAGTATCACTAAAATGTTGAGATCTATAATGACCTAATTTTTCTTCACTTAATATGTAGGTGTAATAGCCCTAAACTTTTGATTCCTTTCTTTTTTAGATTGCCATAGTAGTCACCATTTTCCTCCCTTAAATGTAAGCTTTTAAACCAGGGGCCGTGCCTACATACTTCCTAGCATAGCTTGGAGACTAGAAAGTTTTCAATAAATAGTAATCAAATGAAGAGGTGAAATAATACATGAATAAAAGAAGAAATTAGAAAATGAATCAGTGTGTGAATCCAAGAAATTCTCTGCTCAAGAGCTTTTGATCTGATTTTCCCCAGGGCAGTGGGAAAAAAGGAAATATAAATCTGTGATAAATATTAATTCTTAATTTTAATTAAAAATAACAGGTGTTCATTTTCATTCTTTACCTTCCTGTACATACATATTAACACATAAGCACACACGTGAGATTTTTCACTTATTTATCCATATTTGGGCACTAAGAATGGAAATTTCTTGCTCTTTTTTTCTCCTCCCATTGAGGTTATTAGGATCCAGACACCAAGCCCTGTGTCCCCAGTACACTGGAATGTTCCCTTGGGACACATGACACACATTTTCCTTTAAAGGCTTAGTTCAATAATACAGATATCAAGGAAGTTGGAGGTTGGCTCTGCGCATGCACATTTATTTTTGAATTGTGATTTTCCTTCAACAAGACCCTAAATACCTGGACCAGACTGCATTCAGCTTACTGTTTTGTTATCCAGGAACTAAGGTATTAAAGATATACAAAAGAGGGGCTAGTGACAGGATTTTTTTTCTTTCTTTTTACGGTAGGCAGTAAGGTAAAGTGGAGAAGAGCTTTGGGTATATATCAATTGCTTATTATTTTTCCAGAAATAAATCTTTGATTTCATTCACACAATTCGAAGGCCGAAATATTGTGTGGGATTGGGTGTTCTTCTTAAATGTGTGTTTTCCCAAAAAGGCATTAAAATTCAGCATAATGTTATTGTGATTATGATCTTTTGTATTATTTCTCTATCTTATTGGGAATCCTTATTCAGTAGTGGTGGAAGTTAGGCCTGAATCACTCCCATGACAAGGAAAAATGAGAATAGTTAGAAAATCATTCTCCACCATTAGATCAATGACCAGTTTCCTCTTGCTTCTTACCTGTCCTCCCCTACTCATCCTCCAAATCATAGTGTAATTTTCCTTGATTATTTTCTAAAGAGACTGAACTGTGACTTTGTTCCTTTGACTTTGGGTAGCAAAAACAGCATGGAGCAAACAATCCTCATATGAAAAGAAAAATATGGCTGTAAAGAATTGAAGATGGTCTAATGAAAAAACAAGTTTTCTTACCTGTAGGGGTGAAGAATGAGGATAGAGAGCAGGTGATATCAAAATTGTATCTTATAAGCTTGGTGCCAATCATATGTTAATATGACTATGTCAGTAACCCTGTCTACATGGCAGCATAATATAAATCAAATTTCCTTGCAGAACAACTTGAATTCTGATGCATCGAAATTCTTTTAAATTTGTTTTGAAAAAGAAAACTGTTTAAGTTTGTAGTTAACACGTAGATCTTTAACTTAGATCTTGGAGAGTTTTGCAAATACATTGAAGACGGGACCTAAATTTTTGTGTAAGCATAAGCCAGTTTTAATGACTACAGCTATGCAGATAAAAAGGAAATTGAGGAGTATAAAGAGAATGGTTATCTAGCACTTTTTAAAAACACATCCTTCAAAAAAGTGCATTTGTAATCCCAGAAAAATATTTTCGGTTTTTAATTTAGTGGTGCTTAGGTTTTTCTTAATTTCTCTCCCTTCTTCTTATGCATGGATATAGTGTTAAAGTGCAATAGAGCTAAGGAAACATACTTGAAAAATATAGTATCTTTTTCTCCAACCCAAGTAGTTCTTTCTGTGCAGAAATCAAGACAATAAGGCTAATTCCTATTCATTCTTCAAGGGAAACCTTTGATGGGGGCCTTAGAAGGAAGCAACAAAAGGACAGAGGACCTTGTATTCCAAAGACAAGAATACCAGTGGGATGTGAGTAGGAAACAGCAAATAGCAACAGGAGAGAACAGTGCCTCTTCCATTTTGATCCTTCAGCATCCTATTCATGCTTCAGGTCTAAGAGCCCTTGGTGTTTTCTCTTAGAAGGTTCTCCTGAGGCTAGGATGGATTAACAGGCACTTCTATGACACCTAGTATAACTCTACCATTACAATGATGTAAGAAGAGGTCCTTGAAGAGCATGCTTATTCCTATGTTCGACCTGTGTTTCCTTCCTATTCCAAATCAGGTTACCTTTTGGCAAATCTGATTGTCCTCTCTTGGTATCATACGTGATGCAGAATTTCCATGTGACTGTTTTCCCTATTTGATGATGATGCTAAAATAGTCTTTTTTTTTTTTTAATGGTGTGGAGAATTAATATTTCCTTTGAGGGAACACAGAAGAGAATTTATTTAGTGGAAAATTCAATTGCTTTCTATGATGTTAACTTTTGTAAATGCCTAAATTGCTATCAGTCTAAGAATATACAAATACAGGTATCGAGTACTTAAAATGTGGTAGTGTGTTTTACCATGCTATCTCCTTCATTTTCTCAGCAATATGTTTTCTTTTGTTCTGATAAATTCTAATATACATATGCAATTTTCACGATTACATGTTGAGGAATTCTCACAACTGCAACTCATATACCTCACAACTGTATATAAAAAAAAGTATTCGCAGCACTTCAAAAAACCCCTCTACATACACTTCCTTCCAGTTTCCACTCTCTCCCACCTAGGGAAAACATTCCCCTGTTGCTAACAGCACACATTAGTTTGATCCATTTTTGTATTTTATATGAATGACATCAAACATGACACACTATTTTGTGTCTGGTTTTTAAATTAAACACTGAGATTTATCCATATTGCGCATGCTGTTATAGATTGTTTGTTTTCATTGCTATCTAGAATTTCATCGTGGAAAGGTACCAAATTTTACTTACCCATTCTAACGTTAATGGACATTTAAGTATTTTCTAGTTTTTGATTACTAATATATTACAATCGTGTTGCAATAAACATTCTTGTTGATATGTTCTGGTAAAAATATGTGCTTGTTTTTGTTAGGAATGGAACTAATGGCCATACACATATTCATCACCACCAGGTAAGCCCAAAATAGTTCAACTCTATACTCTTACCAGCCGTTGTTCCATATCTTTGCCAATACTTGGTATTTTTAGTCTTTTTCATTTGAATTATTTAGTTCGATATGTATTGTTATGTCATGAGGGATTCAATTTCCATTTATTTTCCTAATGACTAGAAAAGTTGGTGCTTCCTTATGTGTTTATTGGTATTTTTTTGTTCCTCTTTGGTGAAATGTATAGTAATCTGTCCCTTCCCACCTGTTTATTTTTATTGTGGGAGTATTTCATATATTTTGGATGTGAAAGTTTTGTTGACCATATGCTTTGCAAATATACTCTCTTCATCTGTGGCTTATCTTTTCACTTTTAACAGTGTCTTTCAAATAAAACTTAACTGTAACAATTTAATCTTTTTTTTTTAATGGGTAGCAATTTTTGTGCCCTGCTTTCAAATCTTTGCCTACTCCAAATATCAAAGAAGACATGTTTTGTATTTCATATCTGTCTCTAATATTTTTTTAAGATTGATTTTGTGTATCACATGATTTAGGGAACAAGGTATGTTTCTTTTCTCTCCCCACATACACCCATGACTTAGGAATATTTATTGAAAATACCATTTTTTTAAAGTAAGCTCTAACCCAACTTGGGGCTTGAACTCATGGCCCTGAGATCAAGAGTCACAAACTCTACAAGCTAAGCTAGCCAAGACCCCTTGAAAATGTGATTTTTGTTCATAATCTGTTTCCTTTGTCATAAATTAGATGGCTTAATTTGTGTTTCAGGATTTGCTTTCTAGACTCTATTTCTTACAGTAGTATTTTTATACTACTATATATAAAAGGATAGGTTATCTAATTTTTAAGGAAGTTATAAATCGTCCACATGTATACCTTTAGGAATTGGAAAGATTGGGTTAAAATCCATATATTTCAGCAAGACTCTACTCCTGTTGTCCTGACCTGATCTTAGAGACATTGAAAGAGCAAAAACACCTCCAAAAAAGAGATTAAGTGAATTACAAAAATCAGTTCTGGGCTCAAAGTGTTCTGCCTAATAAATTGGTAAAATTTCTAGCATATTAGTTGACAGTTTTCTGTGGAAAATCATAGGCACCTTTTCCTGTTTCTGGTCATTGTAGGGTTACTGAGAAGGTGGTTAATGGAAACCAATTGGGTTGTCTGGGAAGCCTGGCCAAAGTTCCTTTCCTTTCAGGAAGCAGAAATCTTCCATAAATTGCTTATTGTTGGAGTCTGCTAACTAAATGATTACCTGCCATTCTAATCAGCTTCCATCTCTCATTAATTCTTATTTTGCTTACCTGTTGAACAGAGATGACAATATCTCAAAGATTTCCACCTCCGTCTGCTCGCTCTTCTGGGAATGGTCTGAGTGTTGGAGAGTACTCCCGTGAGGGGCAAGAGGAGGATCCTGACTTTCTCACTGCTTAGTAAGTCTTCCAAGCACCACAGGGTTCACTCCTGACCCTCTGCATTCTTGTGAATTCTTTGTTATGTACTCTCCATTATCAAGGAATTCCCTATTATCTGATAACTAACTACAAGAGTCTTTATGATCTAGCCCCTGGACAATTGTCCAGTTTATCATTTGGTCCCTTCCTACTGTGAATTCTCACAGACACGACTCTTTCAGTTTCTTTGTTCGTTTGCTTGTTTTTGTTTTGATTTCTACACATACTGACTTTTTCCCTCTGGAATTCCTTTGACAAAGGTATCTCCCTTACACCTTGTGTTCCTTCAAAATAGATAGCAAGCACCTTCTCTTCATCATGGTCCTGTCAATCACTAATATCTCCTCCAAACACTCCAAAAATGCACATCCACTTTACTAAAGTAGTGCTTATTTTGGATCTTGTACACACCTCTATTTTAGTTTTTGTTATGTTTCCTGTCGTTATTTGTGTGCCCTTTGGTCTCTCCATTTTTTTTTTTTGAAAGATTTTATTTATTTATTTGACAGAGACAGCCAGCCAGCGAGAGAGGGAACACAAGCAGGGGGAGTGGGAGAGGAAGAAGCAGGCTCCTAGTGGAGGAGCCTGATGTGGGGCTCCATCCCATAACGCTGGGATCACGCCCTGAGCCGAAGACAGATGCCCAACCGCTGTGCCACCCAGGCGCCCCATCTTTGGTCTCTCCATTAAACTCGGAATTCTTGAAAGGATGAAACTGGGTCTCGTTCCCCACATCACCACATTGCGAGTCCTCAGTAAATATTTATGAGGAAGGAAGAGATTAATGAAAGAATGAGATGCTATTTATCTACCCCCAATATTTAGTTAACTTGAAAATGAAGTTTAGTTGTTAGTACAGAATTTGGGATTAATGAATTTTTCTCTTGGAAAAAAATGAATTTGATATGTGGCTAGAAGTATTAAATTTCATTTATATTAGCTCCCACTAGAACCCAACTAAAATGGGTTCCATTGCTAATGTTTGGAAAAACTGTAAACCAAGTCAGAAAGAACAGATGAGTACAATAAAAATCGTTGATGTCAACATCTTATCGAATTATAAGTATTACTGGAGTAACTAGCATACTGGAGGAAAGATGTATCCTTGCCTTTAATAATAATATGAAGGTACTATTTATTTTGCTTATTTGTTTTCTGTTTTGCCATAGACACCAGATAATCTCAGAGGGCAATGTCTGAAGGAAAAACAGATTGGTAGAAAGACAGAAGGAAAGAAGTGATTTGTTACCAGTGACAGATTCAGCATCTGAAGCAACATTAGCTGTTCTCTAGGTTTAATTAGAAGTTTATTCTGAATATAAATTTAAAAGCATAAATAGGTACAGGAGAAAAATGAGGTGTCCTAAAAGTGAGAAGAGTGAATTAAAAATTTTACTGAATTGGGAGATCCCAAGATCCATTGGGGAAAAGTGATATAATGTTTACAAATACTTCAAACAGTAACTTAGTAATCAAAAATAATTATTGGCCATCAATTAACAACATGAATATAAAATGATGATACCTGTTGGGTCATTGGTGATGTAATCAAAGAACTCTTTTCGAGATCACATCAACGGGGAGATGCATACACTTATTAATAGGTAAGTAAGGTATTCTAACAAAAGCCCTTAGGAGAAGTCATAACAGAGTTACACTTGATTATAAATCTGTGAGGATTGGAATCTTTAAAAAAATAATGTAGGAGTAGTATCTGTGGTGAGAACTTGGATTGTTTAATAAGAATTTGTTAGATGAATAGATACTTTAATTAATAAACAGCAAATATACAAAAAAACCACTAATCCCTGACTCTCAGAAAATTTGGTTGATCATTAAAATGCACTATGGAATTTTAACATGGGTGTGAGAGGAAGACAGTAGCCATAAAGTATATTTTCCTTCTCTTTTTCTTACTCTAGAAAACACACATGAATTTTAGCCCTAATTCATCATGCTAATGTTGAATGAAACAAACTGGACCCCAGCCTCATTCATTCTTAGTGGAGTCCCAGGACTGGAAGATATACACATGTGGATTTCCTTCCCATTCTGCTCCATGTATGTGGTGGCCATGGTAGGGAATTGTGGGCTGCTCTACCTCATCCGCTATGAGGATTCATTGCACAGACCCATGTATTACTTTCTAGCTATGCTTTCCCTAACTGATATTGTCATGTGCTCTAGTACAATTCCTAAAGCTCTCTGCATCTTCTGGCTCCATCTTAAGGAAATCAGCTTTAATGAATGTCTGGTCCAGATGTTCTTCGTCCACACCTTCACAGGGATGGAGTCTGGGGTGCTCATGCTTATGGCCCTAGACCGCTATGTGGCCATCTGCTACCCACTGCGGTACTCAACTATCCTCACCAATCCTGTCATTGCAAAGGTTGGGTGCTACTTTCCTGAGAGGGGTGTTGCTCATCATTCCCTTCACTTTCCTCACCAAGCGCCTGCCCTACTGCAGAGGGAATGTAATTCCCCACACCTACTGTGACCACATGTCTGTGGCCAAGTTATCCTGTGGAAATATCAAGGCCAATGCCATCTACGGTCTGATGGTTGCCCTCCTGATTGGGGGCTTTGACATCCTGTGCATCACAGTCTCCTACACCATGATCCTCCGGGCAGTGGTCAGCCTCTCTTCAGCAGATGCTCGACAGAAGGCCTTCAGCACCTGCACTGCCCACATCTGTGCCATTGTTTTCTCCTACAGTCCAGCCTTCTTCTCCTTCTTTTCCCACCGCTTTGGGGGCCACACGATCCCTCCATCTTGCCACATCATTGTGGCCAATGTTTATCTGCTCTTGCCTCCCACCATGAACCCTATTGTCTATGGGGTGAAAACCAAGCAGATACGAGACTGTGTCATAAGGATTGTTTCAGGTTCTAAGGACATCAAATCCCAGACCAAATGAAAGGGATATTTGCCTGAGTTGGAATGCAAGGGAAAGAATGTTTCTCTCTGTTTAGGCAAGAGAATTTCCAAGAATAGGTATATAGATTTTTCCAGGTAAACATGATGAAAGTAGTTCATTCCCATTAAATTTTCTTCAGAATACCAAAGTAATTTTTCATGCCTTGTCACCCTCCATATGAGGTTTTCACCTCCAGGTTTTCTGTGTAACTTTACTTCCAGGACTCAGTAATATTAGGTTCCAAGAAAGAAAAGTACTAATGAGAAGCTGGGGCAATTATCCAGAAAATTGAATCAAGTGAAACTAATGATCTGGGGTTAGATGACCCAAATTGTTCTATTTCTTTTTAATTGTAAATGGAATTTCTAGATGGATAACTAAAATTTAACCCTGGAAAAAAATATATAGTCTCATTATTCACAAAAATCCTGTTTTCTTAGCAACTTCTAAAGATGAAACTAGAAAGTCTTCTGTGTATGAAGTGTAAGCCTCTGGGGTCTTATGAGAACCTTGGTGACCCTGTACCTGACTGGGTCTGTTCTAGCATGAGACATTCAGGTAATTGCTTCCTTTCCAGTTGGTGGGTTGTCTTTTGTCTTCAAGGAGGCTTTCAAAAAATGCACAGTTTGGAAGGAGCTATGAATAAGATTACAACACTTTTGAAATATATATAATGACAGATATTAATGACCACTACAAAATACAATAAATGTATTTCTACAAGTACGGCCTATGGGGAGCAGTAGTTACTTCTCTTCTTTTGAGCTGAGAATTGAACTAAGAATTGCTTGAATATTTTCTGTACAATATTCAAGTTCTTTCTAAATTAACATGAAGAAACTACAAATAATGCTAGTTTTACACCATTGACACAGATAGCATAAAGAAGATTGCAAGTTGATTTTTCCTGCCCAACTTCTAAAAATTACTTTTCTCTGATGTTCATAATTTATGCAGATACGAGACTGTGTCATAAGGATTGTTTCAGGTTCTAAGGACATCAAATCCCATGATATATAAACAAGATGTTAAAAAAAAAGACATTTCCATGACAGAGACCTGTTTAGGCAAGAGATGTAAAATATTTCAGGAAATACTATTTTGATCATGAGTTGGAGCTTGTTGTATGATGTATTTCTAAATACGTGCCTTGAGAATCTCAACTGGTCTGCCAACCAAACTTCCTATGAATTTTTTTCCTTCTCAGTTCTGTGAGAAGGAATACATATCTTTGAAAAACCCTCATTAGCCCACTTTCATTAAAAAATAAAGTGAGAGTAGGTGATCCTGTTTCCAAATAGCTATTATAATTTCTACATTGAAAACTGGTTGTTTCTTTCCTCTGGAAAATTTGTGTTATATACTTTTAATCACTACTAAAATCTGTTTTTTCAATGACTTCTTCCTGAAAGAGAAACTATAGATTATCCTATATATGAAGTCATTAATGTAATGAATTTTAAGTCTCTGGACGTCTGAGATAATCTGGCTGAATAATCTCTCCTAACCATGACACACACATTTTTTCATGACTGACTAATCTGATACCCAGTTTACTTCAAGAGGACCTTTGAATGCACACAATCTGTAGGTTCAGGTGGATAGATCTCTTAACCAAATATAACGCACAGTACAATGTTTTATAAGCAGCATGAGAGGGGATCAAAATCAACTTGTTTCCTCTTATCTACAGTTGTGAACCTAATAAATAAAATTAATTATCTCTTTCTAATATTTAAGATTCTTTAATGAACAAATGAAAGACTGAAAGAAATAGTACTTTTATACTAATGTCTCGTGATCTGAGCCAATTTTGTAAGGAATATAGAATAAGCTGAATTTTTATTCTTTTTTGTTTTTTAAAGATTTTATTTATTTATTTGACAGAGATAGAGACAGCCAGCGAGAGAGGGAACACAAGCAGGGGGAGTGGCAGAGGAAGAAGCAGGCTCATAGCGGGAGGAGCCTCATGTGGGGCTCGATCCCATAACGCCGGGATCACGCCCTGAGCCGAAGGCAGACGCTTAACTGCTGTGCCACCGAGGCGCCCCTGAATTTTTATTCTTATATTTCTTTGTCCAACTTAAAAGAATACCTATTATCTCTGCCCAGTTTAGTTAACTATACCAATCAAATTACATTTAGTTACTTAATTGGTCCTTCTTTATAATCTCACATTTTAAAATCTTACAAAACAACACCCTCCTCTAATATATAACCACCTTCCACTTTTTACCCTAGTTCTCTGCTTACCTTGACTTCAAAACTTCTAGAACAAGTGTTGGTCCATAAACTGGCTTTTGTACATAGAGAGCAAGCAGAAACTGAAGTGAGAAGCAGACCACTACAGATTGGTAGGTGACAGTTTTAATAAGCCAGGGAACATATGTACAAAACTTGGGTGGTTGCAAGATGACGAGCTCTTTGTCCCTGCTGGCCAGAATCTTAAGCGTTTATATGGAGGTCTTAACTGGGTTCAGTCACGCATACCATCCAGATGGTCTCAGCAGCACATTACTGTCTTAAGGTTGTGTCTTTAAGGTAGCTTCTAGTGTGGGGGAGGCAAGTGCAATGCACAGTCCAAGGACAGGGGAGAGCATGAGGAGCCTACAATTGCCTGGTTTCAGTGCTCAGGTCAACCTGGGGTCATGCCCTCTTGAGGACCTATTCAAAGAACAAGTTGTAATCATCTTTCCCTTTACTTTCTCAACTTGAAATCGTTCTCCCTCTAATTGGTCTTTTTGTTATCACATCCATCACCTGTAATTGCTTTTGTCAATTTCACCAGTGGCTTCCATGTTAACAAATTAAATAGGCTTCTTTCTGTGCTCATCTAACTCTATCGCTCAGGAATAGCAAATGTGATTCTGTATTCCTGATAACTTGAAACATTTTCATTATTTTACTCCAGAAGCACTACACATTTTATGATTTTCACTACTCCTGCTTAATAGGAAGACAGACAAATGAACAACAGGTATGAAAAGATGCTCAGCATCACTAATCATTGGAGAATGCAAATCAAAACCACAATGAGATATCATTTCTCCTCTTGTTAGAATGGCAACTATAAGATCAATCAAATAAAGAATTTTACGTGAGGATGTGGAAAACTTAGAACCCATGTCCACGGCCAGTGGGAATGAAAAATTGTGCAACCACTATGAAAAAATTTCCTTAAGAAATTAAAAAATAGGATTACCATATGATCCCAAAATCCCACTTCTGAGCATTTACCCCAAAAGGCTGAAAATAAGATCTCAATGACATATATGTACTCTCATGTTTATTGCAGCACTATTCACAATATCCAAAATATAGAAGTAACCTAAAGGTCCATGGATAGATGACTAGGTAAAGAAATGTAGTATATACATACAAGGTAATATAATTCAGGCATAAAAAAAGTAAACTGTCATATGCTATGTCATAGATAGCCCTTAAGGATACTATGTTTACTGAAATAAGTCAGTCACACAAGAACAAATATTGTTATGATCCTATTTAAATCAGGTATTTTATTTTATTTTATTTTATTTTATTTTAAAGATTTTATTTGTTTATTCGACAGAGATAGAGACAGAGAGAGGGAACACAAGCAGGGGGAGAGGGAGAGGAAGAAGCAGGCTCATAGCAGAGGAGCCTGACGTGGGGCTCGATCCCACAATGCCGGGATCACGCCCTGAGCTGAAGGCAGATGCTTAACCGCTGTGCCACCCAGGCGCCCCTAAATCAGGTATTTTAATGTAGTTAAGCTCACAGAAGTAGAAGGTGGAATGGTAGTTACCTTTATATATTATACTAACATGCATATTATTTTATTTAACAAGACTATACATTGCCAATTAAAGAAATTTTTAAAAATCCAATTAAATGAAGGGACATACAATATTCATGGGGGAAGAGATATCAGTTATCCCCAAACTGATACACAGGTGTGTTGCAATTCTTATAAAAATCCAGGCAAGATTTTATGTTGATATAGACAAAATTTTTCTAAAATTTATTTGGACCATCAAAGGAATGACAATAGCTAAAACAATTGAAAACACATAATGAAATGAGGATGGAGTCTTTGCAATTTCAAGACTTACATAGCTACAAAAATCAAGACTGTGGTATTGACAGAGGATAGGTACATTGAGCAATGAAACAGAATAGAAAACCTAGAAATAGACCCCCACATATATGTCCCAATGATTTTTGACAAACAAAAGAAATTCAATAAAAGAAATGTAGCCTTTCAATAAAGTCTGTGGGAAGAGTTGGGTCTTGATAGGCAAAACTAAGAACACTGTTGACCTAAATCAAGATTGTTGATTGTACCTTACACACAAGCTATCTCAAAAGAATGGATCATGACCTTAAGTGAAAAATTTGAAGCTGTAAAACATTTCCAAAAGCAATGGGATAAATCTTTACCATCCAGGACTAAGCAGAGTTCTTAGACTTGACACCAAAGCACAATGAAAAAAAAAAGTGAAAAAATAAACCATATTAAGAATTTTTAAAAAATTTTTATTCTGCTAAAGAGCATATTAAGAGGATGAAAAGACAAGCTATGGAATGGGAAAAATATTTCCAAGACCTAACCAACGCACATATGCAGTTTTTCACACACACACTCACCCACACACACACACACACACACTCAAAGGTAAAAAAAAATCCAATTAGAAAATAGACAAAAAATATAAACAGACATTTCATTGATCAGGACATACAAATGGCAAATAGATAACATAAAAAAATAGTATATGATCTCACTCATTTGTGGAATTTAAGAAACAAAAGAGGTGAACATAGCAGAAGGGAAGGAAAAATTAGATAAAAAAGAGATAGGGAGGCAAACCATAAGAGACCCTTAACTATAGGGAACAAACTGAAGGTTGCTGGAGGGGAGGAGGTGGAGGATGGGGTGACTGGGTGATGGGCGTTAAGGAGTGCACTTGATGTAATGAGCACTGCATGTTATATGCAACTAATGAATCACTAAATTGTACCCTTGAACTAATAATACACAATGTGTTTACTAATTTTAATTTATATAAAACATTTTAAAAAGCATTTAACATCATTAGCCATACACAAATAGAAAATAAAATTGAGATAGAATATCACTACACAACTATGACACAACTTAAAATAAAACCTACGAACAACATGAGATTCTGGCAAGAATGTGGAGGAACTGAATCATTAATACATTACTGGTAGGAATATAAAGTGGGACAGACATTCTGGAAAATATTTTGGCAGTTCCTTTAAAAGACAATACTGGAACTATCATACAATTTACTGTTACACTCCTGGGCATTTATCCTGGAGAAATACTTGTGTTCACATAAAAACCAGTGAACTGTGAGTGACATAAGTGAAAATGGCAAAATAACAATATTAAAAAGTTTGTCCCTAATAAAAGCAATGGATAACTAAAAAACAAACAAACAAAACAAACAAACAAAAAAAACAGCAGTCAAAATCAACTTTCTCACCTTCTTGATACTACCTAAAAGTTGGCAGCAACTAGGGGAATACTTATCCAGAAAAATAGTTGAGCCACTGTATAAAACAGTATGAAGTTTCCTCAAAAATTAAAAACAGAAATTCCATATGATACAATAATTCCACTTCTGGTATTTATCCAATGAAAACAAAAACACTGATTTGGAATGGTGCATGCACCCCTCTATTTATTGCAACATTATTTACGGGAGTCAAAATATGGAAGCAACTTAAGTGTCCATTGACAGATGAATGGATATGGAAGATGTGATATATATAACAAGAAAATATGCAACTATTAAAAAGAATGAGATCTTGCCATTTGAGACAATATGGATGGATTTGAGGGCATTATTCTAAGTGAAATTAAGTTAGACTGAGAAAGACAAATACATACGATTTCACTTATGTGTGGAATCTTAAAAAAAGAAATGAATTCACAAACAAACAAAAAGCAAAATCAGACCCATAAATACAGAAAGCAAACTGGTAGTTGCCAGAGGGCAAGAAGGTGGGGGGATGGGCCAAATGGGCGAAGGAGAGTGGGAGATACAGTTTCCAGTTATGCAACGAGGAAGTCATGGGACTAAATGGTACAACATAAGGAATGCAGTCAATGATACTGTAATAAATAGTGTTGTGTGGTGACAGCTACACTTGTGGTGAGTGTAACACTACGTATAGAAATGTTGGATCTCTGTGTTGTATACCTGAAACTTATATAACATTGTGTGTCAATTATATTCAAATTAAAAAAAAATCAAAAGAAATAAAATATAAAGTGTTTACACACATGTAGAAGCATATGGGAATAGCCATATACTTAACTCATTAAAACTACACAGTGTATAAACCCTCTTTCAACTAACACATTTTTCATTAAGATCTGAGATGCTTGGGTGTGTCAGTGGTTGGGTGTCTGTCTCTTGATCTCAGCTTATCTCATGGTCATGAATTAAACAAACAAAGAGCGCCCCCCCCCAAGATCTAAGTGTATGTAAACGTAGGTGTAGAAGTGTGGTAGTAGCCCTATTGTTAACTCACTGAACCTGCACTGGGTATGTGTCTTTCAAGTAACATCTTCATTGGTTGAGATATGTCTCATCAACTTCTGTGTAGAAGCCTATGGGAATAGATGTATGCTAAACTCATTACAACCTCACTGCCTGCACCCCAATGTTTATAGCAGCAATGTCCAAAATAGACAAATTGTGGAAGGAGCTGAGATGCCCTTCAACAGATGACTGGATAAAGAAGATGTGGTTCATATATACAATGGAATATTACTCAGCCTTCAGAAAAGATGAATACCCACCATTTACGTCGACATGGAAGGAACTGGAAGGTATTATGCTAAGTGAAACAAGCCAATCAGAGAAAGACAATTATCATATGGTTTCACTCATATGTGGACTGTTAGAAATAGCTCAGAGGATCATGGGGGAAGGGAACGAAAACTGAATGGGAAGAAATCAGAGAGGGAGCCAAAGCATGAGAGACCCTTGACTCCGGGAAACAAACTGAGGGTTGTGGAAATGGAGGTACTGGGTGATGGGCATTAAGGAGGGCATGTGATGTGATGAACACTGGGTGTTATACGCAACTAATGAATTGTTGAACACTACACCAAAAACTAATGATGTGCTATATGTTGGCTAATTGAATTTAAATTTAAAAACAAAAAAGTGAGGGGGAAAAAGGGAAGTTTTATTTATTTTATTCTATTTTATTTTTTATTTTATTTTATTTAACAAAATCTGCACTGCACTGCACAGGGGCGCCTGGGTGGCTCGGTTAAGCATTTGCCTTTGTCTCAGGTCACAATCCTGAGGTCCTGGGACCAAGCCCCCTGTTGGGGCGTCCTGCTCAGGGGGGAGCCTGCTACGCCCTCTCCCTCTGACTCCTGACTCTGACCACTGCTCGCCCTCTCGCTCATTCTTGTTCTCTCTCAAATGAATAAATTTTTAAAAAATAAAATCTACCCTGCACAAAACCAAATAATTAAATAAAGCCAAAAAGCAGCAGAATCTCAGTAAGAGAGCTTTGTGACTTTTTAAAAATTGTCATAAAAGTCAATTAATATGAAATTCACCATTTTAAAAAGATTTATTTTATTTATACTAGAGAGAGAGAGCACGAGTGGAGGTAGGGGTAGAGGAAGGCAATCTTCAAGTGGACTCCCCACTGAGCACCGAGCCTGAGGCAGGGCTTCATCTCAGGATGCATGAGCTCACAACCCATGAGATCATGACCTGGGCCCAAACCAACAGTCAGACGCTTAACCAAATGAGTCACCCAGGAGCCTCCCAAATTAACCATGTTCAGTGTACCATTCAGTGACTTTTAGTACATTCACAGTGCTGTGCAATCATCACCACTATCTAATTCCAGAATATTTTAGTCTTCTCTCCAAAAAAGCCTATACATTTTAAGTAGTCACCTCCTTCACCCTGCCCATGGCAACCAAAACTTTACTTTCTATTCTATGGGTTTGTCTATTCCTAATATTTCATATAAATGGAATAACACAATATGTGGCTATCTGTCTCTGAATCGTTTGACTTAGCATAAAGTTTTCAAGGTTCATGTTGTCTAATCTCTTTTTTATTCTTACTACCCTGACTTGGAGATGACTAAGTATTCAGTGACATTATTGAATTAGAGACATTAAAAAATAAGTGAATAAAAAAAGAAATGGGTGGATGGATATGTGAGGGACTAAAACATTCTGTGTAAGTGCTTCCACCATGTGTCCTACAAGGCCTCACAGGGAAAAAAAACTGCAGTATTAACATCACTCACTTCTACTAAAACTTGTGTTCAATTCCTCTTCATTAAATACGTGCTCACACATGTGTGCATGGACACACACACACACGTGCATATGAAATAATTCACTTAGGTATCATCATATAGCAGTAAGAATGGAAAGCTTTGACTTTTTTACTCTTCCCATAAGGGTTAGCTTGATTGCTACGCAATCATCTGTGTCTCTAAGTTTTGTACCATCCCTTTAGGATATGTAGGACATTTTTCTTAAACACCCAATACACTAGTACAGGTATCATGGGACTTAGGAATTGAGGGCTGTGCATGTACATATAGCCTATGCTTTTGAACCAAGATCCTGAACCCCTGGACCAGACTGCATTCAGCTCACCATCTGTTATCCAGAACCTAAGGTATTAAAGGAATACAAAAGGGGGACTAGAGACAGAATTTTTAAAATTGTTTAGGCAGAAAGATAAAGTAGAGGCTTTGAATGTGTATGAATTGTTTATGATATTCTCAGAAACACAGATTTGAGTCCATTCACCATGTTTGAAGGCAGGAGTGTTGTGGGAACCTGGGAGGTTACAAAATGTTTGTTTGCCCAATTCTCAGATTGTAATTCAGTGTAATTTTCTATCATGATTATGAATATCTAACGTCATTTCCTTAACCAAGTAGGAATCACTGGTTCTGCTATATAGGAAGTCAGGTATGAATCACGCCCATGACAGGAAGAAATGGGGGAGAACTAGGAGAATAGTTCTCAGTCATGCTCACAACACTTGCTTCTTACCTGCCCTCCCCTTGTTCTCAGAAAAAGAACCTAATTTTTCTTGGTTCATTTCTACAGAGATTTAGTTAAGACTGTATTTCATCCATAACAACCCTTGCCTGGAAGGACCCACTGTTGGTTAAGAGAAGACCATGGGTTTTAGAGATTTAGGACAGTCTAAGGAGAAAACAAGCTTGCCGTGTATGGGGTTTGGGAATGACAATAGACAAAAGATGATATGGAAGTTGTGTTTTACAAATAACATACGTGTATTAATGTTACTATTCCAAAACACCTGTCTACACCCATGACATAATATTAGTTAATTTTTCTTGCTAGAACAATTAAGTTATGATGTATTGAAATCATTTTATAAGTATACTTTTTTTTTTTTTTAAGATTTTATTTATTTATTTGACAGAGATAGAGACAGCCAGCGAGAGAGAGGGAACANGAACAATTAAGTTATGATGTATTGAAATCATTTTATAAGTATACTTTTTTTTTTTTTTAAGATTTTATTTATTTATTTGACAGAGATAGAGACAGCCAGCGAGAGAGAGGGAACACAAGCAGGGGGAGTGGGAGAGGAAGAAGCAGGCTCATAGCAGAAGAGCCTGATGTGGGGCTCGATCCCACAACGCCAGGATCACGCCCTGAGCCGAAGGCAGACGCTTAACCGCTGTGCCACCCAGGCGCCCCTGAAATCATTTTAAATCTGTTTTGGAAATTTCTTTAGTTATTTTGTGGTTAGTACTATATTACCTGTGTATAAGTGTGGACCTCTGACGGTTTTGCAAATGTATTAAAGACGGGACCTGAAATTATTGTGTAACATGAAGTCAGTTTTAGCAGTTAAAGACATATCTATAAAAAGAAAGCACATGAGACATATGTAGGATACTTATTTTGTATTTAGGAAAGATATTCCCTAGAATACAGCACAAGGAATCTCAAAAAATATATTGCCTATTTTAAAATTATGGGTACCAATACTTTTCCTAAATTTCTGTTGTACAGATCCACAAAGACTTGACTATTTGAATGTACTAAGGAGAATTGAGTAGTGATACTATCTTTTCAACAACCTATGACAATTTATTGTATACTAGTCAACTATTTATCAAAATAAACTTCACTATCTGTTTTATTTTAGTAGAAAACATATTTAGATGGATAAACATATATGCAATTATATACATATATGTGATTTTTATAGTTTTTAAAATTTCAGTTCATGATATATGTGAAATTAATAAAAAAGTGTTGTATTCAAACATAATGTACACATTTACAAGCCTAACAGAATGAAACTTGACTGCAGTTTTGTTATTCATGGAAACACTAGTTGAAGGCCATACTAATGACGCTACAATAAGAAACTAAGGAGCAGTTAATAAGCTGTGATATAATTTAAAGAATCTCATTTTATTATTTATTTACTTACTTATTTTTAAGTGTCTCTTTTTAAAAATCTGTGTACTAACAAAATGAGCCAGACGATTACATGAACACTGAGTAATGTTTTGGTTGTGGAGAAACTTTGCCAAAACTACAGATAAAACAATTTGTTATATCAGCTTTCATTGCAAGGTGTCAAAGCTTCCTTTTCTTTTTCTCCAATGTGATCTTGATCCAATATTTTCTTGCTTTTATTTCCGCATTATCTGAGTGCAATATTTTATCCAAAATTTTTGTTGTGTTTTGTTATTTTGGTTATTTGGTATGTTTTCTTTTTCTTTCTTTCTTTTCTTTTTTAACGATTTTATTTATTTATTTGACAGAGATAGAGACAGCCAGCGAGAGAGGGAACACAAGCAGGGGGAGTGGAAGAGGAAGAAGCAGGCTCATAGCAGAGGAGCCTGATATGGGGCTCGATCCCGTAACGCTGGGATCACGCCCTGAGCCGAAGGCAGACGCTTAACCACTGTGCCACCCAGGCGCCCCATATTTGTTATGTTTTCTATTAACAAAACAAAAGTCTCTTCATACTTTGAGTATGGTACACTTTCTGATGTACTTCTTCTTAAAGCAATACTTTTACTGGATGCCCTCACTGGCAACCATCCTGGGACTCCTCTCACTCCTGACAGCTTTTTCTGTATCCTAGCTCAATAAACTTTTATCACTATACTCAGTTAAAAAATATATACAATATATATAAAATACATACAATATATAAATATATATCATATATTAAAATATATAAAAAAATATACTGTTATAAAATCACTTTAAGACCAATTTGTAGTGTAGTTTACATAGGTGATTTTTATTTCCCAAACCAATATATTTATTTTTCCTAGCACATTATTTTTTTCTGCTTCCTTGGAATTTCCTTTGTTTTCTCTATTTCAGGATTTTTTTGAAATTTATAATTTCTGGTGATTTATGAGGTAAACATCCTAGTTTTATTTCTTCTGGTGGTTCCTTTGTGCTTTCCAAGTAATGATATTTATACTACAGCATTTAATTTAATAATGCTTAAAGTGTAGACTATGACTAGTTAATTCATTCATCTGCTCATTTATTCAAAATTATTTATCAACATCTAATATGTGCTGTCTTGCTTGACAGTGCAGGCATAAAGTACAATCTGTGTTAATATGAAGTTTCACTAAATTGTGGATGATTCAAGAATATCATAAGATTTTTATAATACCATGATGTTGAAATAGCGAAAGACATTGATTCCATAAACAAATCTATTCCTGTGTAATCCTGGCACTTTGCTAATTACATGATATTAAGAGGCTGTAGGGGTTGGCTTTCTCACCTGTCAGAGAGTTGAGTCTTCTTGAAATATATTATACTAGAGGCTATTTGGGGGGGACACAAAAAGAAAAGAAGTTTGCCAAATCATGTAGCTAAAATGTCAGTATGATTGAGTAAGAAATAGCAAGCGGCAAGAGAGAACACTGCCCTGCCTGTTTGGCCCATCTTACACTTAACCATGTTTCATGTTTAAAAGCATTTGTCTCTTCCTTTTAGAAACTTTTCTGATCTGCCTCAAAGTTAAATTCATTGCCATTTCTCTCTGCTCCTATATGATCTATGATTTTTGTGATGCCATAGAAGAGATCTTTGAAGGGCACTATTATAAACATGCTCATCCTACGTCACTTTATTTCCAAAAAAGTTGTCTTTTGCAGTATCTAATCCCATGGTGCAAATACATAAAGATAAGACATAAGTGTGGGTAGAAAAACTGAATGAAGAACAACTTGATATCTCTGATTCTTCCACTATCCTAAATAATGTTAATTATTTTCTTATGTGACTTGGAAGTATATTCTGGGAAGAAACTGCAGCTAATAATATGAATGTGTATAAAAGGTGTGGTGATGGCCAAGGATGAAGAGTCATAAAAAATGAGATAATTGAACCCAGTATTCTTATTTTAATGTGAGTTCCTCGGTACCCTTCTACTACTTAACTCCAAGAACATTGTCAGCCAGTTATACAATCCTCCAGGATACAGATTTTCTGCAAAAATCAAAAGTGTCTGAGGAAAAAACCTATGAACACTGATGACTAAGAATGCCTCCAATGGAGTAGAGGTCCCTGCTTGAGCGCTCTAAGTAAATCCTACCAATTGATGAAATTCACTCATCACCTGGAGTTTCAAATCAGCTGTCTATAGCCTCTTTCTTAACAGTGAATCAATATTCAAAAATTACCAGATATGAGAAACTCTTCCAAAGTAAAAGACAGAAGCTAAAAAAATAAATAATTGAAACTTAGATGATAAAGAAATTATATATGAAGCATATACATATGTACATATATATTACTGTCAGATTCACAAGATTCAGAAGCAAATAGGTTGCTGGAAATTTGTAATATTAGACAACCAAAAAATGCCAAGATATTTGGGATATAGAGTTCAGGAATTTTTCTAGAAAATGGATTAAAAATTAAAGAGATACAATATAAAAATTTTAAAAGACAAAAATGAAAAGAATGGAATAAGGCCAGAAGATCCCATATCTAATTAAAAGTAATAATAGTAAAATAACAAGTTGGGAAGATATTATCAAAAGTTAATACAACACATAAAAAAAACTACAAAAACCAGAAAAAAATAATAAAATTGTCCTTTTAAAAGTCACTGAATTGTACAGTTACAATAGGTAAATATTATGGAATGTAAATTAAATCATAATTATATACATACATATATACTTTTTAAATAAAATTGTCTTCAATCTTAAAAAAAAGTTAATACAAGAAAATTTCTAAAACCAAAAGTCACAGATTTCCAGACCCTAAAATGCCCAATAAATACCTGCACATACATGCACCCATACACCTCTATCTATCACCATTTCCAGCATTGAGTATGAAAGCATCGAAATTTTAAAATGTTCTTAAGAACATTTTATTTCAGAACCAGAAAACAAATAAATGAAGAAAAGCAAAGAAGAAGAGTTCATGTAAAAAGTATCAACAGTCCTCTTAATAACTGAACCTTAAACTAGGAGATTGAGAATGCCTTTGAAATTCAGACATAAGAAACCTCATCTACACTGAGCCTCCATTTACTCACTAATGAAGTGTCGATTAATAAAAATGCATCCTGGGCTTGTAATGAGGATGAAATGAGTTACTGTATATAAACTCCTTAGAACTTTACTTAGTACATAGTAAGCATAAATAAGAATTATTAAAAATAAGAACAATAAAAAATAAAAACAGTAAGAACAATAACAAATACATCCTAATCATATCTGTTGTGTCACCAGTGAGGTAATCAATGAGTTCTACCTTAAGAAACACCCAACGGAGAGGCTATAATAATTAATATTTAAATAAGATATCATAACAAATATCAATCTGAGTGATCATACTGACATAAATCAAATGTGTAACACAATTACACTTGATTTTAAGTTTATGGGAATTGTATCTATATCTTTTTGTTTAAAGTAACGTAGACACAAACCTGACACATAGTAGGTGTGAAGTATGCATTGTTAAATGAACTGATAAATTAATGAATTAAATAATGGGTTAAACTTAGTTTAAATAGTTTTAAATAAACATGTCCTGGCATTTAAAATGTTTGTTTTCTTGTTATTACAATGCAATATTTAACAGAGAGAAGAAACTGAGAGAGGGAGCACAACAAAGGTGTTTTTTTTTTTTTTTTTTTGTATTTTTCCAAATCTCGAAGGGTCAAAAATGAAACAAAACAAGAATAAAACTTCAACCCTATAAGCTTCTTAATGTTTACACCAGCTTAATTATGATAATTCTGAACCAATCAGATGTAACACCAGCCTCATTCATTCTTAATGGGATCCCGGGACTGGAGGACATGCACATGTGGATTTCCTTCCCATTCTGCTCCATGTATGTGGTGGCCATGGTAGGGAATTGTGGGCTGCTCTACCTCATCTGCTATGAGGACTCCTTGCACAGACCCATGTATTATTTTTTGGCCATGCTTTCCCTTACTGACCTTGTCATGTGCTCTAGTACAATCCCTAAAGCTCTCTGCATCTTCTGGTTTCATCTCAAGGAAATTAGATTTGAAGAATGCCTTGTCCAGATGTTCTTCATTCATACCTTCACAGGGATGGAGTCCGGAGTACTCATGCTTATGGCCCTAGACCGCTATGTAGCCATCTGTTACCCTCTGCGCTACTCAACTATCCTCACCAATCCTGTCATTGCAAAGGTTGGGCTTGCTACTTTTTTGAGAGCAGTGTTGCTCATCATTCCCTTGATTTTCCTCACCAAGAGACTCCCCTATTGCAAGGGCAATATAATACACCATACCTATTGTGACCAGCTGTCTGTAGCTAAGTTATCCTGTGGAAATATCAAGGCCAATGTTATCTACGGTCTGATGGCTGCCCTCCTGATTGGGGGCTTTGACATCCTGTGCATCACAGTCTCCTACACCATGATCCTCCGGGCAGTGGTCAGCCTCTCTTCAGCAGATGCTCGACAGAAGGCCTTCAGCACCTGCACTGCCCACATCTGTGCCATTGTTTTCTCCTACAGTCCAGCCTTCTTCTGCTTCTTTTTTAATCGTTTTGGGAGCCATGCAATCCCTCCATCTTGCCACATCATTGTGGCCAATATTTATCTTCTCTTGCCTCCCACCATGAACCCTATTGTCTATGGGGTGAAAACTAAGCAGATACGAGACTGTGTCATAAGGGTCTTTACAGGTTCTAAGAACATCAAATCCCATAGCATATAAAAGAGATATTTTTCATGGAAGAGGTGAAGGGGGAGGCAAATAATACTCCGTTGGCTGCTTAATTAGAGTCTAAAGATGCCTTTTTTAAGATTTCTGTTTTGTTCTTGACAAGGGAAGGACCAGACGGGACATGAAATGTTTTCAGAATCCCAAAGTCACTGATATGGCCCTCACACACCCTATGAGTTTTTCACCTCCTCACCCCTGTGGAGAAATAGTTTCATCATTGACCCAAATTCCCACGAGCAAAACACAATGGGAAGTTGAGTAACTTTTCAAAAGAAATGAATAAATCAGAACGAGCCAAAAATAGATAGTTTGTCTTGTTTTCAAACAGGGACTAGAATTTCTAGTTTGAAAGATAGTTGTTACTTACCTCTGGAAAATAAGTGCTATATGTTTCTCATCATTATCCAAATTTCTCTATTTTCTCAATATCATCCTCTTGATGGAGAAACTAGTAAGTATGTTCTGAGGTCATTATTCTAATGAGATTTCAGCCTCTGGACTTAATTTGGAAGTAAATTAGTCATCTGACCATGTATCCTCTAGGAAACTCCTAAATGGCCAAAGAAATTTGTCTACTAATCACATAAAAGAAGAAACCCTGGAATATGGAAAGAAAAAAATATATATAGTAAGAAAAAAATGATACAATAATCTTTTCTTCTCATCTTTGATTTTCTAAATTATGTTTGGCTATTGAAAGAAAATTTATAACTTTGTGGATATAGTTCCAAATTTATGTTAAAAAATGTTTAAGCTAACTACAAATGAGATAGGGTAAAGGGATTTAAAGAGAGGTAAAATTTATACTTCACTTGAACTGTCCAAATGATGATGTCAGGAGACTGTGATGCTATGTATATAAATACAATACATAGAACCACCACTAAAGAATCTATGCAAAGAGATACACTGTGAAAACACTATAAATAAATAAAAAACAGACTTCTAAAAATACAGAATGCACCTACAGAATGGCAGAAATGTTAGATCCTTCTGATTATTATCATTATCTAATGCCCATCTTCATCTCTTGTGACAGTTTGGCTAAAAGTTCATTTTGTCACATATAATTATGGACTTCACTGCTCTTTTTTGGTTACCATTTGCAAAAATATCTTCTTCCATCCTTTTCCCTTCAACCTATTTATATCTTTATAGCTAAAGTCTTTTGTATACAGCATATAGTTGGTTCTTGCATTTTTAATCTACGCAGTCACTCCATGTCTTTTGCTTATGATGTTTATTTAATCCATTTACATTTAAAATATTAATGTTAGGAAAGGACCTAGCATTCTTGTTTTGTTCACTATTTTCTGTTTGTCTTTTAATTATTTTGTCTTTTTTCTTTCTTATTTCCTTTCTTTGTCTTTCATTAATTTCTTTGTTGTAACATGCTTTGATTTCTTTTTTATTTCTGTTATGTACCTTATGTATGTTCTTTGTGGCTACTGTGGTGACTGTATAAAATTAATATTTATTTATATCATATTATGACTCTGTTTAAATGCTACTCCTTTACATCTCTTCTACCCCAACTTTCTGTTATCAATGTCACAAATTACATTATTTTACATTTTGTACCATTAGTATAGTCTCATTGTTATTTTTTATGCTTTTATCTTTTAAATTTTGCACTGGAATTAAATGATTTATGTACCGCTATTACAGTATTACCAGATTCTGTATATATCTGTTTTTTACCAAAGAGCTTTATATTTTCATGATTTCATGTTGCTGTCTAATGTCCTCTTGTTTCAAGTTCAGGTCCCGTAGCAATTCTTATAAGAAAGATCTAGTATTGATGAATCCTTCAGTTTTTGTTTATCTGTGAAAGTCTTTATTTCTCATTCATTTTTTAAATAAGATTTTATTTATTTATTTGAAAGACAGAGAGACAGAGAGAGAGAGTGAGAGCACAAGTCGGGGTAGGGACAGATGGAGAAGCAGACTCCACGCTGAGCAGGGAGCCTGACATGGGGCTCGATCCCAGGACCCTGAGATCAGGACCTGAGCTGAAGGTAGATGCTTAACTGACTGAGCCACAGAGACACCCCTCACCTTCATTTTTGATAGACATTTTTGCCAGATAATATTCTTGGTTGGCAGCTTTTTTTGTTTGTTTGTTTTGTTTTCCTTTCAGCACTTTGAATATATCATCTGACTCTTTTACGACCTAAAACATTTCTGCTGAAAATTGATTGCTAATTTTATAGAAGCTCACCTGTACATGATAAGCTGCTTTTCTCTTGCTGCTTTTAAGATTCTCTCTTTGTCTTGACTTCTGGCAATTTGTTTATAATGTATCTCTGGACCTCTTTGGGTTTATTGTATTTGGAATCCTTTAAGCTTTTTGAAGTTAGAGGTCTACTTTTTCCTCAGATTTGGGAACTTTTTTCTGATTATTTTCCATATAAACTCACTGTCCATTTCTCTTCCTCTTGTCCTTCTAGGACTCCCACAATGCATATGTTGATTTTCTTGCTGATTTATCATAATGCCTTAGGTTTTCCTTTACTTTTTTTTTTCCATTCCTTTTTCTTTTTGTTCCTCTGTCTCAATACCAAATGATCTGTCTTCAGGTTCAGTGTTTTTCTTTTTTTTTTCTTCTTGACTAAAACTGATGTTTATGCTCTGTAGATTTTTTTTAATTACAGTATTGTATTCTTCATTTCCACAATAGTTTGTGATTCCCTTTTATAGTTTATTTTGTTGATATTCTCATTCTGTTCAAGCACCTTTTTCCAGATTTTGTTTCATTGCCTGTTTATGTTCTTTTGTAGTGCATTGAACTTATTTACAATGCCTATTTTGAATACCTTTATCAGGTAATTTATAGATCTCCATTTCTTTGTAGTCAGATTTTAAAGATTTATTTTGCTCTTGTGCCTTGTGATTTTTGTTTTTGTTGCAATGATTTGTGCATCTGAGAAAATAACAACTTTTCCCAATCTTCACGAACTTTCTTTGTATAGCGAAGATCTTCACCAATCAGCCTGACAAGAAATTCTGATGGCCTCTCAAACCTTTTGTGGAAATGCATTTTCCTGGGCTTGGTGTTTAATTTCTCAATTATAGAGGTCAGCTGACCTCTGGTTTCTTTTCCAAGAGCTTGTAATTTCTTGCTCCCTCTGGTATCAGTCTACTTGTAGAAGATACTCAGGCACTGCAATAAACCACTGAGTTCTATTTTATTTTCAGCAGCCTACAGAAATCCAAAGTATCCTGAGTCTGCCAGTGTTCTAAGTGAGGAAAGAAATACCAGTCCCTTAGGCAGCCCTCTGAAAAGCCAGACCATTTGACATTTATTTAACTCTTTTCCCCCCCTCCCCCTCCCAAGGAGGAAGCTATGAACTGGACACTTTCTCATGATTGTGCTGAGTAGTACTAGTTTCTGTCTACAGTATTACAAGTTTTCTGGAACTACAACAAGAAATTGAGTTCTCTCTTTTTTTTGGTTGCCCCCAGGCAACCAAAGTATGCTGGTTCTGACAAAAATACTGGTTCAAAGGCACACATGCACCCCAATGTTTATAGCAACATTATCAACAATAGCCACATTATAGAAAGAGCCCAAAGGTCCATCGACTGATGAATGGATAATGAAGATGTGAGACACACACACACACACACACACGCACACACACACACACAATGGAATATTACTCAGCCATCAAAAAGAATGAAATCTTGCCATTTGCGATGATGGGGATGGAGCTAGAGTGTATTATGCTAAACAAAACAAGTGAGTCAGAGAAAGACAAATACCATATAATTTCACTTACATGTGGAACTTAAGAAAGAAAACAGATGAACATAGAGGAAGAGGGAATTTAAAGAGAGAGAGAGAGAAGGAGGCAAACCATAAAAAACTCTTATTAATAGAAAATAAGCTGAGGGGAGATGGGTGGGGGATGAGCTAAATGGGTGATGGATATTAAGGAGGGCACTTGTGATGAGCACTGAGTGCTATATGTACATGATAAATCACTACTTTCTACTCCTGAAACCAATATTGCACTAAATGTTAATTAACTAGAATTTAAATAAAAACTTGAAACAAAAAAATAAAAATTAAAATAATAAAGAGAAAAGAAATAAAACATTTTTAACTTATTGCAATGTAGCTGTTCTTGGCTTTGGACTTCCGTGGGGGTATTGTGACTTCTTAAGTAATTTCTGGAGTTCCTCTAGAAGTTTTTTGGACCACGTAGTGTTAAGTCAGTGTATCTAGAAGTCAATGAGGGCTGGGGCTTTCTATTTTTCCATCTTGCTGATGTCCTCAATATTTATTCACGGTTCTTAAAAAATCCTTTAATAATAAGAATACAGTGAAATGTCTTCCATATGATAAAGATCATTTATGGGTCTCCTAAAACTAATATTCTTAATAATGAAAGGTTGAATGTTTTCCCCCAATGCTGGGAACATAGCAAGAATATTTGGCCTTACCACTATTCAACGTAGTGCTTAAAATTCTGGCCAGTGTAATAAAACAAGACAAGAAAAGTCACACAAATTTGAAAACAGGAAATTATAATTTCCCTATTTGCAGATGTTATGATTCTGTATATAGAAACTACCAAGGAATGTGGCAGATGGTATTTACACATGTGATAAGCATAGCATACCATATAGAGTTGTTAAATCACTGTGTTATAAACCTGAAACTAATGCAACAGTGTTGCATTATTTAATATTTTATTGCAATATTTTAAATTAAATATTTTAATATTTAATATTTTATTGCAACATTGTTGCAATATTTTAATAAAAAGAAAGAAGGGACCCCTGGGTAGCTCAGTCGGTTAAGCATCTGCCTTCAGCTCAGGTCATGATCCCAAGGCCCTGGGATTGAGTCCCACATTGGGCTCCCTGCTCAGCAGGGACCCTGCTTCTCTCGCAGACTGCTGCTCCCCCTGCTTGTGTGTATTCTCTCTCTCTCTGTGACAAGTAAATAAATAAATAAAATATTTTTAAAAAAAAGGAAAGAAAGAAAGAGAAAGAAGAAAGAAAGAAAGAGAGAGAGAAAGAAAGAAAGAAAGAAAGAAAGAAGCTCCCAAGGAATCTACCAAAAAAAAAAAAAAAATCCTACTACTAAGAGTGTTCAGTGTTCTTTCTACAGGAAATAAGATACATATACAAAAATCAATTGTAGTTTCATATGTTAGTAATAAGAAAATAAAATAAAATAAATTGAAAATTCAATTACAGTTGCTGAATGAAAGAAAATATTTAAATGTAAATCTCGGAGACTTTTACAGGACTTGTATGCTAAACAGTACTCAGTTTTGATGAGAGAAATCAAAGACAATCTAGGCAAATGGAGAGGCACATCATGTTTATTGATGTACAGATATTAATTTTCCCAAACTGATACACAAATTTAGCGCAATTCCTACAACAACTTTAAGATTTTTTGTTTATATTGAACAAGATTTTAAAGTATATATGTATCTATATAATAATTATATAAAGTCTATACATATAGTATATAAAGTATAGAGAAAAGAAAGTCAAATACCTATAATAATTGAAAAATAATGAAAACAAAAAAAGAACAGTCTTCACAATTTCAAGATTTATTTTATAATCATTGTAATAAAGGCAGTGTGGTATTGGCAGAGAATAGACACACAGATCAATGCAACAGAACAGAGAACTCAGAAATAGAAAAAACAAAACAAAACAGAAACACCAAAAACTCGACCCAACTCTTACTATTGTACTTACACAAAAATGAACTGAAAGTGGTTCATGTTAAATAAATAAATAAATAAAAGTGGTTCATGTAAAATGTAAAGCTCTAGAACAGTTTTTAAAATTATGGGCAAAATCATCAAGATCTAGAGCTAAGCAATATAGACTTGACATCAAAATAACAATCATTAAAAAAACTGATAAATATGTCCTTATAAAAATAAAAATTTTGCTTTGCAAAATGTATAGGACAAGCTATTTCTGGGAAAAAACATTTACAAGCCACTCACCTGAGAACAGGACTAGTCTGTGTGTGTGTGTGTGTGTGTGTGTGTGTGTGTGTGTGTGTATTCAACACTTAAACAAAAAATCCCAACCATTTAAAAAATAAGCAAAAAACATATTTCACTGAAAAGGATATGCAGTTGAAAAATAGATACATGAAAGAATATTTAGTATGGTTACTAATTAGTTACACGAAAATTAAAATCATAATGGGATATCACTACACAAATACAATGGCTAAAATAAAAAATTGTCACAATATCAAATGCTAGTAAGGATATAGAGACACTGGATAACTCATACACTGCTGTCATTGCTGGTGGGAATTAAAAATGGTACAGCCACTCTAGAAAATAATTTGGCAGTTTCATAAAAATCTAAATACACAATACAATAAAACATATCAATGGCATTCTTGAACATTTATCCCAGAAAAATGAATACTTATGTTGTCACAAAAACCTGTAAGCAATCATGACAAGAGCCAAATGGCAAAGTTGAAACTCCAAAAGTCTGTCCTTCACAAAAGCAATGAAAAACTATAAGAATCCATTTTCTCAGAACTCTTGTTACTAATTGGAGGCTTACAGAAATTAGAGATACACTTAGGAAAAACAGCTGAAACTCAGTAAGTGAGCTTTGTGTTACTTTTTTTTAAAATTTAAATTCAGTTAGCCAACTTATAGTACTAGTTTCAGAGGTAGCATTCAATAATTTATCAGTTTCATATAATACCCAGTGCTCTTCACATCAAGTGCCCTCCTTAATGCCCATCACCCCATTACTGCATCTACCCACCTGCCTCCCCTCCAGCAACCCTCAGTTTGTTTCTTTAGTCAAGAGTCTTTCATGGTTTTTCTCCCTCTCTGATGACTTCCCATTCTGTTTTCCCTCTCCCTTATGGTCCTTTGCCCTGTTTCTTATGTTCCACATATGAGTGAAACTGTATGATAGTTGTCTTTCTCTGATTGACTTATTTTGCTCAGCATAATACCCTCCAGTTTCTTTTTAATGGTGACAAATTTCTCCCAACGTAAAAATAACTATTTTAATAATTTTAAAGTGCAAAACTGTGTGGCTTTAGTACATTAACAATATTGTACAACTATCACCACTATATAATTCCAGAGCATTTCCATTACCCCAGAAGGAAACCCTGAACCTATTAATTAGTTACTCCCCTCCCCTCCTTCAAGCTTTCCTCCAAGCTTTGACAACCACTAATTTGCTTTTTGTTCTACAAATTTGCCCATTCTGAGTAATTCATAAAAATAGGATGATGCAACTCATGGCTATTTGACTTCTTTGCATAACATTTTCAAAATTTATCCATGCTGTAGCATGTTCAATACTTCATTTCTTTTCAGGGTTGAATAATATTCCATTGTATGTCTATCACATTTTATTTAACCATTTATCAGTTGGGTTGTTAATACATTTTGACTATTGTGAATAGCGTTGCTGTGAAAATTTATGTCCACATTTTTTGAGAACATCTGTTTTCAATTCTCTATACCTGGCAGAGGAGTTGATCAGTCATATTATAATTCTGTGTTTTACTTTTTGAGGAATTGTCAAACTGTTTTCCACAATGACTATATTATTTTACATTCCCACTAGCAAAGTTTGAGGGTCCCATTTTATCCAAATCTTCATTTACACTAGTTATTTTCTGGTACTGGTCCATGCAGTAATGCACATGTATTTGGAAACATGCTAAAGGGAAAAAGCCAGAAACAACAAGACGTATATTGTATGATTCCATTTATATGAAATGTGTAGAATAAGTAAGTCCATAGAAACATATAGCAAATTAGTTGTTACCAGGGGCTCAGGGATGGGGTAATAATGAGTGACTATTTAATGTTTTTGGGGTTTCTTTTTGTGGTAGTGGAAATGTTCTGCAATTATATAGTGGTAATGTTTGCACTGCATTGTGAATGTACTAAAAGCCACTCAATTGTATGTTTTTAAATGATTAAAGGGTTAACTGTATATTGTGCGAAATTAACCTCAACTTCAAAAAGTACCAAAGAAGTTAAACAATTATGCTAAAAATATTCTCTACATATATATTATTGTATTTTTTTCTTACAAATTACAAGAATCTACATGTCTAAGAATAGGAAAGTTGTTAAATTAATTGTATAAAGAACTTCTTTCGATCATAATGTCATTGAAAATTCCAAATTTATATTTTAATATGCTATAATCAAGACTTTTGCTAAAATACATATAGCTAGCATGCATGTATATATGCATATAAATATATATGTATATATTCACACACATTAGTTATATGTGTATATATATAAATCAAAGAAAGTATCATATGTAAACTCTATATTATGAAACTTAAGAATGCAGTTTATCTCCTTCCAAACATTTATTTTTCAAAATCAAGCAAAAAGCATTTTTTTAAGAAAATCAACTTTATTAAATACGATTTTTAGACAATAAACTGTATTCATTTAAAGTGTGCAATTTGATGAGTTTTGACATATGTATACACTCATGAAACCACCCCCACAATGAAAATGCAAAACATTTCCATCACCTCAAAGATTTTTGTATAAAAATGAACTTTTTTATACAGAGATTTTGCACTAAAAATGAACTTGCAGTTCATGCCTCTTTTCACCCTGGGCCCATACAAACATTGATTTGCTCTCTGTCACTGTAGATTAGGTTGAATTTTCTAATGTAGCAGTTTTGAAATTCATTTGTGTTATATACATATTAGTAGTTCATTCCTTTTTATTGATGAATAGTATTCCATTATATGAATGTGCCATATTTTGTTTATCAATTCACCTGATAATGAGCATTTAGGTGGCTTCCAATTTTGCTATTTAATTAAAGGAATAAAAAACTAGAATCAGTTATTATTATTTAATTGTTGCCACTCTCACCATCGTCATTATTATGTCAAAATGTAGGCAGCTAATTATTCCAAACATGTATGCATAACAAGCCTGAACTTTTGACGAATTTCTAGAATGCCATAATATTCATTATCTATGCTACTAGAGAGTAAACTTCTTTAAAACTAGGACACCTATTATCTGATTCTTTTTTCATAGTTCTTAGCCTGACTTGGGAAGTACTCAATATCCAATGATGTTATTTAATTAGACACACAAAAATATAAACAAACAAACAAACAAAAAGAAGTGGATAGATGTGTGAATGACTGAAACATTCTGTACTTAAGTGCTTTCAACTTGTGTCCTATCAGACTGTACATAGAAGGAGACTACTCTGCAACAAATATTAAAATCACTAATATTCATTTTTAAAAGTTTATGTTTATTTTCATCTCCCTCATATATACATGTTTACACAAACACACAACATATGCAATTATTCACTTATTTATGTAATATTATATGGTTACTGAGCATGGAAAGTTTCCTCTAGTTGAGAGCCTCTCCTAGGGTTAGGCTTGACTCTCACACCTGCACCTGTGTCTCTAATGTTCTGAAATATTCTCTTGAGATATACACAATTTTCCCCCTTGAGAAAAGCACAATGCTTCTTTAAATGTTTAATTCAATAGTACAGATATCAAAGGATTTAGAGGTTAAGGTCTGTACATGTACATATATTGTATAATAGTGATGCTTTGTGACCAACATCCTGAACGCCTGGAACAGATTGCATTCAGCTTATTGCTTTGCTGTCAGAAACCAAGGTATTAAAGGACATACAAAAATGGGAGTAAAGGGGTGCCTGGGTGACCCGATCGGTTGAGGTATGACTCTTGATTTCAGCTCAGGGCATGATCTTGGGTCATGAGATTGAGCCGCCATCCCCCACCTTGGCCTCTGCACTCAGCATGGAGTCTGCTTGAGATTCTCTCTTTCCCTCCCCTTCTGTCCTTTCCCCTGCTCACACACTCTCTCTAAAAAAATAAATAAAATCTTTTTAAAAAGTGGGACTAGAGACAGGATTTTTTTTAAATTTTATAGGCAGTAAATAAAGAGGAGAGAGTCTTTAGATATATAACAATTGATTATTATATTCCCAGAAACAAAGGTTTGATTCCATTCACACATTTGAAGGCAGAACTGTTGTGAAGGATTGGGTTTTCCTGGAAAAATGTTTATTTTCCCATTTTTCAGACCGCAACTCAGTGTAACTTACCATCATGATTATGAATATCTGTGGTATCTTCCTAACCAAATAGGAATCACTGGTCCTGTTCAGGTATGAGTCAGCCCCCTCACAAGATGAAATGGCAGAGCTAAAGAAGACTTCTCAGTCCTGGTCAGAATACTCTTGCTTTTTGCCTGCCCTCCCCTTGTTCTCAGAATAAGAACCTAATTTCCTTGCTTCATTCCTAGAGAGATTTATTTGTGACTGTATTTCTTCCATTCTAGATAGAAATACCTATTTGGAGGAATCCACCATCACATTGAGAGAAAAACTTGGTTTTTGTTTTAAGTTAAGGACAGTCTAGTGAGGAAATGAATTTATTATCTACAGGTTTGGGGAATGAAAATAGACAACAGATGACATAAAAATGTACTTTATAAGTGGTGATATTCTGGTGTTGATGTTAGTACTTCAGAATAACCTGCTCATGCATAGCATAATGAGAGTCCATTTTCCCTGTAGAAACATTAAATTGTAAGGTACGAAAAGAATTTTAAATTTGTTTCAGAGAAGTAATTTAAATTGTGGGTAACACTTTTTTACTTGGTATAAACCTGGTGAATCTTTAAGAGTTTTGCAAATGTGTAAGTGTAACGTGTAACAATAAAGCTAGTTTTATCAATTGACACTAGAGTTATAAAAAGGAAACACAAGGGGCATAAATATGATATTTATCTCATATTTAGGAAATACGTTCTTAAATACAGAGCACAAACGATGTCTGAAACACATTTCTTATTTTCAGTTTATGGGTCTCTATGCTTTCCCTAATTTCTCTCCTTGTTTCTACTGCATGGATACATAAAATTAAGAGTTAACTCTTCAACTGTATTGAGGTGAATAAATAAGTAGTGATACTATTTTTCAACAACTTGTGTGAGAATTTGGCATATACTGGTCAAATAAGTGAAATAAGTTAGTCAGAGAAAGACAAATACCGTATGGTTTCACCCATATGTAGAATTGAAGAAACAAAACTGATGAACATGGGGAAACAAAAGAGAGAGAGGCAAACCATGAAACAGACTCTAAACTGTAGAGAACAAACTGAGAGTTGTCGGAGGGGAGGTGGGCAGTGGATGGGCTGGATGGGTGATGGGTTTTAAGGAGGACACTTGTGATGAGCACTGGGTGTTATATGTAAATGATGAACCACTAAATTGTACTCCTGAAACTAATATTATTCTTTATGTTAACTAATGGGAATTTAAAAACCTTGATACTAATATATATATATGTATATATATTTCAAGGTTCTCTTATTTCTACAATAATCAATTGAGGTAAAACATATATATAAATTTTATATATATTATATGTTTATGCTTTAAACATAAAAACAGTTTATATATTTTATATATATAGTGTGTGTATACATGTTTATATATACATATATGTAAATGTACATATATAAAAATCATTACAGCTTTTGTTACTTTTAATAATATCTGTAAAAGTAATCTGAAAAACATAATGCTGTACAAAAAGTAGAATTTATACACCTGTTAGATAAAAACTTGATGGCAGTTTTGATGATCAAGGAAATGCCTTCTTACATTATAAAAACATATTTTTTCTTTTATCCATAATGCAAATTACAGGGCTTCTGTTAGCCTAGCAAATATTAGATTAAGTTCACATCAATGATAGAAGCTAGGAAATTAAGGATTAGCTAATAAGCTGATGAATGATTTGAGTGAATTCCCAAATTTTAAAACTTCTATTGTGTAACAAATGGAGGAAAATAATTTCAGTGTTTTCTATTATTTTGGTTGTGAAGCATCCTTGTCAAGCCTGGAGTTGCAATAATTTGGTATAAATTGGTTCAAATTAAAGAGCTCTACTTCATATTTTTTAATGTAATGTTTCTCGAAAAGTCGCTTTGACTCAACATGCAATAAAAACATAAGTAAATATATATTACACAATAAAAAAGGTATATATATTCTTTATTTTTTGATGGAGAATTTTATTTTTTAATTTTTTAAAAGATTTGTTTATTTGAGAGACTGACAGAGCATAGAGTGTTGGGGGGGTAGAGAGAGAGAGGAAGAAAGAATCTCAAGCAGACACCCCACTGAGCATGGAGCCGGACACTGGGCTCGATCTCATGACTCTGAGATCATGACCTGAGCCAAAACCAAAAGCCAGATGCCTAACCAATTGAATTACCCAGGTGCCCCAATGGAGAATTTTAGAAATTTATGTTTTTTGGTGACTGATAAAGCAGGCATCATAGTTTTGTTTCTTCTTGTGTTTCCTCTTATGCTTTCCAAGAAATAATATTTAGACTACAGAGAAATAACTCTTAAAGTATGAATTTGATTCATTCACTCATTTATCTCTTGCTTCATTCAAAAACATTTATTAACATCTAAAATGTTCCCAGTGTCTTGCTAGACACTTCAGATATGAAAATAAATACAGTCTGAACAAATAATAAGAGTGTTATTACATTGAAGATGATTCAAGTATATAAATAAATTTTCAGAATACATGCTATTAAAACAACACAAGAAATTGATTCCATCAATAGTTCTATTCCTTACCTGTAAGCCTGCCACCTCTCTAATTACATAATATTAAGAGGATTTAGAGGATGGCACTCTATATTCTCCAAAAGAGAGTTGAATCAACCTAAAGAAATTGGTGATTGAAGCTAGATTTGGTGGGAGGAGGGGGACAGAAATAGGATAAAGAAATGGAAAATCACAAAGCTAAAAATACGAGTGTAATGCGAATAAACAGCAACAGAATGGATCATGCTTCTGGTCTTAGACAATTTGCCTTTTCCTCTTTGAAAATTTTCCTGATCTCCTCCAAGGTTTTGTTAAATTGCGGTTTCTATCTATGCTTATGTGACACCAAGATTTCATAATTATGTGAAAACAGGTCTTTGAAGAGCACTCTTAATAACATACTCATTCAAGGTTGTTTTGCTATTTCTAAAATAAGTTGTGTTTTGTAGTATCTAATCTCTCATCCTTCAGTGTGAATACATAAAGATAAAGAGGGATGCAGGTAGAAGACAAATGGAATAAGGAACAACTTGATATCTCTGATTCATCCACTATCCTAAACAATGTTAACTATCTTCTTATGATGACTGGAAGTTTATTCTCAGAAGAAACTAACAAGTCCTCTGAAAGCTTATATGTCAGGTGTGACAAAGGCCAAGGATGAGGTATCATAAAATATGTGAGGGTTTAATCCGATATTCATATTTAAGTGTGAGACTTGCAGTGTCCTTCTACTCAACTCCAAGAACCCTGGCAGCCAAGTAAATTTTCACTCCCGGAAGTATATTGGTGGATCCTTTTGGAAAAATTGAAAGTCCCTGAGAAAAGACCTATAAACAATGACAACTAAGGATGTCAACAGAGAAGCAAAGAGGTCCTACAGAGGATTCAAAGTAAATATTATCCATTGCTGAGACTCAGTCATCACCTGGAGTTTCAAATCAGCTTTCTAAAGACTATTATGGATAAATTAAGTCAAAGATTATCAGACAGTTGAAATACACTTCCAAAATTAATGATAAAAATAAACTATAAAAATAAATTATTAAAATTTCAAAGTTATAGAAATAATATACAAAAATAGAATAAATATATGTATATATAATTTTCGTACATTCATACTATTCAGAGAAAAATAAGATGCTGGAAATTTGTAATATTACACAACAACAACAACAACAAAATGCCAAGATATTTGGGATATATAACTCTTTCAGAACACTTTCAGAAAGTGGATTAAATAGATTTAGCCTAAAAAATTTTCAATTACAAAAAAAAAGAATAATTTCAGAAGAACCAATATCTGACTAAAAAAATATGTAGAAAAATAACAAGAAAAATATTGGGAATAAATAATTAGAAGTTAAGTAAATTTTCAGAGTCAAAGGTGTTAGATTTCCACTGTCAGAAATCCCATAAATGACTTTACAATTATACATGCACAAGCACACATACCCTTCTATCATTGCCATTAAATTTTGAAACACAAATTTTTAATGTTAGTTCAGGGTCAAAAACAACACAAATGAAAAAATGCCAGTGGTAAATAATTCATGTACAAAGGATCAGAAACTGGAATGGAATAGTCCTCTTAATATCTCACTAGAAGCTAGGAGATCAATACAATAATGCTTTTATTAATCTAGAATTTTAAATCCAGCCAAATGATTAATAGACTAAACCATATTCAGACACTGCTACTCTCAAAAAAGTGTTTTCCATGCTGTCCTGGAAACATAGAATGAAAAAAATCAGATCTGCAAATAGATATACAAAAAGTAGGTGAATAGAGAAGAAAATAATAGTCATCAGATCATGTGACTTAGCAAGAGATAACACCTATATTATAATATAAATTAAACATGAAATAATAATTTTAACAAAAACAATTTCAAGGGAAATAGGAAGAAAAAGCAGGCTAGACAAATTATTTAGAAATACAAAGGTCAACACTAGTAGAGACCTAATAAGTAATTGTGACCAACTCTGGGTAGGTGGACTTCAACAGTTGGAAAGATGGAGCTGGATATTTTTTATTTTCATTATTATCCTTAAGAGAACATTTAAAGGGAGATGTACATAGTAATTAACATTTAAACAAGATATTCTAACAAAAATATCATTAGAAATATCAAAAATGATTAGAAAAAAATAGCAGATATAATTATCCTTCATTATAAATTTAGGAGTAATTTAATCTATTTCTTTCTGTTTCTATAATGTAGACACAATATGTCTTAGAACCCGGTAATTAGTGAGTGCTAAATATGTATTGTTGAATGAATCAATAAATTAATGAATTAAACAACACTTACTGGATTCGGACTATGTTTAAAGATTTTCTCATGTTTGAAATATTTGTTGTTTGATATTAAAATGCATACTTGACAAAGAGAAAAAGGGAGAATGGGAGAGAAAATATGGCTAAAATTTCTCTTCTTTTTTAAAGATTTTTTCCCTAATACTGGAGGATCAGAAAACAAAAAACGAGAAACACACAAACATCTATAAGCTGTTTAATGATTATAATAGCCTGATCATGCTAATGCTGAACCAAACAGACCTGACCCCAGTCTCATTTATTCTTAATGGGATCCCAGGACTGGAGAACATGCACACGTGGATTTCCTTCCCGTTCTGCTCCATGTATGCTGTGGCTGTGATAGGGAATTGTGGGCTCCTCTGTCTCATCTACCGTGAAGACTCCTTGCACAGGTCCATGTACTACTTCTTGGCCATGCTTTCCCTAACTGACCTTGTCATGTGCACCACTACAATCCCTAAAGCTCTCTGCATCTTCTGGCTCCATCTTAAGGAAATCAGCTTTAATGAATGCCTGGTCCAGATGTTCTTCATCTATACCTCAACAGGGATGGAGTCTGGGGTGCTCATGCTTATGGCCCTAGACCGCTATGTGGCCATCTGCTACCCGCTGCGCTACTCTACTATCCTCACCAATCCTGTCATTGCAAAGGTTGGGCTTGCTACTTTTCTGAGAGTGGTGCTGCTCGTCACTCCCTTGACTTTCATCATCAAGAGACTACCCTACTGTAGAGGGAATATACTATACCACACCTACTGTGACCACATGTCTGTAGCCAAATTATCCTGTGGAAATATCAAGGCCAATGTCATCTACGGTCTGATGGTTGCCCTCCTGATTGGGGGCTTTGACATCCTGTGCATCACAGTCTCCTACACCATGATCCTGCGGGGCAGTGGTCAGCCTCTCTTCAGCAGATGCTCGACAGAAAGCCTTCAGCACCTGCACTGCCCACATCTGTGCCATTGTTTTCTCCTACAGTCCAGCCTTCTTCTGCTTCTTTTCCCACCGTTTTGGGGGTCACAATATCCCTCCATCTTGCCACATCATTGTGGCCAATATTTATCTGCTCTTGCCTCCCACTATGAACCCTATTGTCTATGGGGCGAAAACCAAGCAGATACGTGACTGTGTCATAAAGATCCTTTTGTGTTCTAAGGACCTCAAATCCCATAGCACATGAAAGGGATATTTGTAAGAGAAGGGAAGAGAAGTGAAGGAGAAAAGGAGCAAAGGGGAAGAAAAAGGAAGGGAAGAGAAGGGAAGGGAATATACAGGAGGAAATAGAAGGAAAGAGGTACTTCTGTTGGCTGTTTAGTCAGAGTCTAATAGTGCCTTCCTGAGAGTACCCATTTTGTCCTTGAAAAGGGAGGGTGTTGAGTGGTGCATTCTCACTAAATGTCTTCAGAATCCCAGTATCACTGACATCCCCACAACCTTTCCTGTGAGTATTTCATCTCCTCTGTGAAAGACTGGTCTCATCATTAACCAGGTTTCCACAAACAAAAGCATAATGGGACAATTGAGGGACATGAAATCAGATTTGATGGATGCCTGATGGAAGGCAATCATCTACAACCAGATGTTGGCTTGTCTTATTTCCAAATAGTGATTGGAATTTCCCATTTGAACAATAATGTTACTTATATCTGTTATATTTTAAATTAATTGTTATATTTTTGTCATCATTACCAAAATTCCTCTACTTTCTCAGTGTTGTCTTCCTGATGGAGAAGCTATGAAATGTCCATGAGGTGATTGGCTTGATGAGGTTTCAGCCTCTAAATTTCTAATTTGGAAATAAGTCAGACATCACATCACATCTCTCCTAGCTTGTCCCAAACAAAACTGCTTCCCTACAGACTGGTGGGATATGCAGTTCCTTTTCAAGATGGACTTCAAAGCACATAGTCTGGAAAGGTAGAAAATTCTGTTAACTAAATTAAGAAAGATAATAGTATGCATTATTTTATAAGCACAAGAATAGGGAAGAATAAAAATTACTTATTTTGTCTTCTTTCTTTTTGAGAATGAAATTCATGAAATAAAATCTACTTTGTTTTCAATTTTTGAGGCTCTGACAAATTAATAATTAGAAGATAGTCCAAAAAGTAGTAATTTTACATTAATTTCATGGAAATAATGCCAAATAAATATGGAGTAAAATCAATTATTTACTGTAATTCCTCCCTATCCAAATAACATGAATACACATTTCTTTCCCTGATTCAATTTATGTGTACTCATTAACTTTTATGTCAAGTTTCCTCTACTGCTCCCATTATAAAATCCTGCAAAACATCCACCCCAGCCCTCAAAATATTACTTTCCATGCATCATCTTTTTACTTCTCATAGCAAGACTTCTATAAAAAAATTGCCAACATTCACTTTCTCTTCTCCAAACAAAACCACTCCCCCTGTATTTTGTCTTTCCTACCCATCACCTGAAATTAGTTTTGGTAATTCCACCATTGCCTTCCAGGTTAAATTGGATAGATCATTTTCTAATCTCATCTAACTTTACCTCTCAGAAATATTGTACCTGTATAAACAAGAATAGCTTAATTTGTTTACATCCATGGGAAAACTTTTTTTTTCAGTTCTTCAATTCATGCAATTACCCCTCTCCTCTTCCCCATATAAAAGACCCTTGCCTTCACTCTACAAGCAGGGACGCTATTTGAGTTTCTACCTGAATCTGTGCTCCGTGAATTGCAATTCTTTGATCCCAAATAACTATTTGTTTGCCTCTCAAAAATACATATATATTGAATTTAATTCATTTATTCCTGCTGTCTTGAAATCCATTTTTTTTTATTTCAGAAGCACAAAAAATTTCATGTTTTTCTCCACTTTTGCAGAACACTCTTTACAACCTCTAGTATTATGGGGTGACATTGGATATCTTTGTTGCTCTTTTTTTTTTTTTCATATGAAGAGAGTGTTTATTTTATTACCACAGGGAACAAATGAAATGTTCCACTACAAGAAATGTCTTCCAGATGACTGAGTTAACTGAATTTGATAAATACCCTATTCTTTTTTTTTTTTTAAAGATTTTATTTATTTATTCGACAGAGACAGAGACAGCCAGCGAGAGAGGGAACACAAGCAGGGGGAGTGGGAGAGGAAGAAGCAGGCTCATAGCAGAGGAGCCTGATGTGGGGCTCGATACCACAACGCCGGGATCACGCCCTGAGCCGAAGGCAGACGCCCAACCGCTGTGCCACCCAGGCGCCCCTAAATACCCTATTCTTATTTGCCAATATGAAAATGACTCATCAGTAGCACTTGATGTTAGTAGGATGGAGTCTCTGTTGAATATGATACAAGCTAGGGTGTTTCATATGTACCTTTTATTAAGCCAGAAAGTTTTCTTTTTTACTGTTTTTATTATAAATTCATATAGGACCATATAAAATCATTTTCTATAATTTCTACAAATATTAATATAATAATATGATCTTTGTTTCTTTTTTCTTATGGTAAGGTATATACTTTTGCTTATGTGATACTTATGTATCACTGAGCTGAACAGTTCTTGTTTATTATTTAGTTTTAATACACTGTTATTGGGTAACTAATCTCTTATTTACAATTTTTCTAAATAAATTCATGAAGAAACTATGTCTATAATTTTGTTTCTTTATATTACCTCTATACCACATGCTCTTGAAATTAACATTATAAGCGCTTTGTAAAATGAATTGTGGATCTTCACCTATTTTACCATTTTATGGTATATTTTGCATAATTAAATAATCTGGGGCATTTGGGTGGCTCAGTCTGTTAAAGTGTCCAACTCTTGATTTCAGCCCAGGACATGATCCCTGATCTCAGGGTCATGAGAGGTCATGAGATCAAGTCCCTCGGGATTCTCTCTCTCCCTCTCCCTCTGCCCCTTCCCATTCCCACTCTCTTAAAAAAAAAAATCTGTCACTTGAAATTAGCTCTTCTGCTGTAAACAGAAACAATATGGGCCTATTGTTTTTGACAGCATATTTGCTTGTTTGGGGAATGTAGTGGATTGGAAGGGTTTGAATATGATATTAATTTCTTTAATTTTGCCCTGTTTAATTTTTTAGTTCTCTTTGTTTTCAAATATGTTAGCATGTAGTGTTTAAAATGTACAAAGTATTTGAATTGAGAGCACGCTACTTAGGTCTTGTGCTTTTAGGGGGTCCAAATTTGGTTTACTTGCATCTCATTTATAATTTACTTTCCCTTAATCAGATTTATAAGAAATGTATCCAACTCAATACTATTTTTAGAATCAGTTTTTTTCATTAATCTTCTTTATTTTTCATAGTTTTTTTCCTGTTCTGATTGCATTAATTTCTGTCCTTGTCCTAATTATTTTTTTTTTGTGGCTTAATTCACTTACTCTTTATCTGTACTTCTGTATCAAATGTCTACTTTGTTATTGTTAATATGTCCTTTACTTTTTGATAGAGGTTAGAAATCTAAAAAAGAAAACTTACTTGGTTATAGGTTTTCATATGTCATCCACATTTTATCATGAAGTTCCTTAAGTTTAATTTGTTTTTATGAAATTTCCTTTTTTCCCTACCAGATATTCAGTAACATGTATTTTAGATTCTGGCCAAACTCTGTTGTTAAGTTCTAGTTTTCTTCTGTTGTAGTCAGATAACATATTTTATTGATGTAAATTTTGAGGGGATTGAGACATTTTTTTGGAACCCAATATAGATTTGTGTGCACAGATCTTGTGGTCTCATTAACAGAAGTGTGTTTTTTCTTTGCTTGTTGTAGGGTTCTGTATCTCTTCTTTGTTCTTACTTATTAATCACATTATTTATGGCTTTTTTATTCACGTGTGTCAGATTTAAGGTCCAGTGTCAGTAAAGGGGTTTCTCAAGTTACTATATCATCAAGGTTAAAAAAATTTTTATTTATATGCTTCTTTATTGATTTTTCTCTCTACCCAGAGTGCTCCTGAGAGCAAGAACATTGTTCTTCTTGCTCAGTGTAGTAACTACAGGCGTGGTTCACGTGCATGTGCATACACACACAACATTCAAAACATATTTGTTGAAGAAATAAATAAATAAATGCATTGGTGAAATTATCAAAAGGGACTTTAGGAAAAGGAGTTTTAGTGAAAATTTTGAAGAACAATAGTATTTAAAGAGTGGACATTAGAATAAAAGACCATCCAAGGTTCTTGAAAGGAATAAATGGAGATGTGAAAATAATTATTGGTGTATAATGTCTCTGAATACAAAGGAAGTTAGTGTTTTCTGATGAAGGACTGAATCAGTTATAGTTTGCCACAGTAAAATTGTATAACAAGCAACCACAAAACTTCAGAGGCACACAATAAATAATTATTTTTGTTCATGGGCCTAGGAATCACCCAGGGAGTTGTGTTAATTTAAGTCAGAATTGTCTTGCTGATCCTAGCTGGGCTTGTTCATGTATCCAGCAGTCAGCTGGCTGGTTGACTTGAGGCTGACTGGAGGGCAGACTCATTCGAGAATACTCACGTCTACTACATAGGCCACACATCCTTTCAAGCTGGAAAGCCCAAGCTTGTTCACAGGGTGTCACTGGTCAGGAGGTGGGAAGTACATGTATTTTTGCAAGCCTATAATTGTATCAAGTTTGGTACTGCTCCATTGACCAAAGCAAGTCATAGATCCAAGGCCAGGATATTACACAGAGGTCTGTACAAATTTATAGATCTAAGAGTGTGGCTATAGACAGAACATTCACTGGGGTCTCTACAAAGATTTCATTAGTAAGGGGGTTTAATGACAAGAAGCCATATTACAGTAGAATTAACAATAAGTAGGAAGAGAAGAAAAGTAAACCACAACACCTATGAAAATCTTATCTATGAAGCAAATAGAGTATTAGAGTAGTTTCTTCTTAAAATGATTGAGAATTAAACGTGTTTAAATGTCTGAGGGAGGAAGCACTAGAAATTGAAATACAGACCATAAAGGCCAAAAAATAATAATAATAAAATAAGTATCTGAGACCAAGAGCACAACTGGGGGCAATAGTGGGAGGAGAAGAGATCTTTTCCACCCCAGCAGGCAGTCTGGTGAAAAGGGGTAGGAATGGAACTGTGCTTATGACTTTGATTGTAAGAAGCAGGCAAAATTTACAGAAAATATTATCTTCCTTCTTCTTTCTCTCTTCTCACCTTTTGATATATTTGTAGACCCTTCTCTAAAATGGGGCATTCTTCTCAAGAACTTATATATTTATTAGTTTTTTAAAAAATTGAACTCTTAGCTTGAGAAGGCATGTTGTGGACACCCTACGCCATTAAAACATGCATATGTGTTGATATGGAATATTATAAAATTGTGTTTTTCTGATGTGCATATGTTTGTGTGAGGTGTGTTGGAGGATAAGACTGAGTTGACTTAACTCTTCCTGAAGACTGCTTCTAGGGTACAGCCTGGCAGAGAGCTAAGCGTATAGTCTTCTCTCCCTTGATGTAGTGGTATGCAGACTATGTAAGCCAAGAACAACACAATGCAAGAACTCCAAGTCTCTATTGTCTGGTGGTCCATCAGTCCCTTAGTATTATTTGATATCTAGGGCTCACCAACCCAGTTATTTTCAGAGTGCTTTGTCTTACTCAAAATTGGACAAGTCCTAGAGACACAAATTGAGAGAAAAATCTGTCTGCATTTTCTGTCTATACAAAACTTTAAAATTATAGGGAGAGACTGTTGGATCCTGCACCAAAATAAAAAGCTTTTGCACATCAAAGGAAACCATCAACAAAACAAAGAGCCAACTTACTGAATAGGGGAAGATATTTGCAAATGATGTGTCTGATGATAGATTAATATCCAAAATACATAAAGAACCTACACAACTCAACACCAAAAACACAAATAATTCTATTAAAAAATAGGCAGAGGACCTGAACAGACATTTTTCCCAAAGAAGACATACGGATTGATAACAGACACATGAAAGATGCTCAACAACACTTATCATCAGGAAAATGCAAATTAAAATCACAATAAGGTATCACTTTATACCTATCATATTGGCTAAAATAAAAACAAGAAGTAGCAAGTGTTGGTGAGGATGTAAAGAAAAAGAAGCCCTCATGTCTTGTTGCTGAGAATGCAAATTGGTTCAGCCACTGCGGAAAACAGAATGGAGTTTCCTTAAATTAAAAATAGAATGACCATATGATTCAGTAATTCCACCACTTGGATTTACCAAAAGAAAACAAAAACACTAATTCTAAAAGATATATGCACCCCTATATTTATTGCAGTATTATTTGCAATAGCCAAATTATGGAAGCAACCCAAGTGTCCATTGATAGATGAATGGATAAAGAAGATGTGGTATTCCTTGTATATATGGAATATTATAGAATCTTCCTCAGCCACATAAAAGCCTGAAATCTTGCCCTGTGCAATAACGTGGATGGATCTAGAGGGTATAGCATTAAGTGAAATGAGTCAGTTAGAGTAAGACAAACACCATATTATTTCATCATATGCATAATTTAAGAAACAAAACAAATGAACAGAAAAAAACAAGGGACAAACAAACAAAACCAGACTCTTAAATACAGAGAATAAACTGGCAGTTGCCAGAGGGGAGGTAGCCGGGGTGGGGGTGGGTGGTGCATGAAATAGATAAAGGGGATCAAGAGGACACTTATCTGGGTGAGCACTGAGAAATGTACAGAATTGTTGAATCATTATATTGTACATCTGCAACTAATATAACACTGTACATTAATTATACTTGAATCAAAAAATAAAATTATTCAAACACAGAAAAAAATAGGGAGATTTTATATTCTGCTTTTCCTTAAAAACAAAATACTTCCAAAAGACTTTCTTTAAAGAGAAAGCTATCCTAAAATGTAGACATTTAAATACATTTATGCTGTATTTAATAAAAGCTTAGGTCCATGAAGGCCAAGTTAGGATGTTAGTTAAATGATGTGATTTCAATACTTTTCCGTAATTACAGTGTTGGATTTGACTGACTTCAGACTGATGGGATTTATGGCTCTAGGGAACTGGCTTTCTCTCCACAAAGCAGGCCCTTGAGTTTCTCTGCACTGATCATAAAATCCTCACCTCCATCTGCAATACATGTTCACCATCTCTGGTTCCCCTGAAGTCCACTACTTAAGACATGCCAAGCATGGCCCCCCCACAGTGAGGACAAAGTTGGGGACGGAGCCAGTCTTTTCATCTTCTGCAGTGATTTGGGGATGCTTTCTATAGAAGAAAAGGACCCGTCTGTGGTAAGTATAACTGAATAATAATCTGCAGTGACTCTATAGAAATCATGAGCTGCACTCGGGCCAAATTAACTTAAATCCTGGAAAATTCTACCAAACTTGATGGGACAAAATGCCCTAATATGTAGAAAAAAATTAAAAAAGTATATATATATATACACAAACACATAGTAAAATATGTTAGTACTGATATTCTTTAGAACCATATCCACTGTTTTGTCAATTTTCTTTTATTAGATGCTTCATATCTTTACAATTCTTCTAGAAGATTTTCAAAGGCCAAGCTTTAGTTGGCTGTATCAAAGTCATCCCTCTCCTCTGGGTTTCTATACATACTCATACTCAAGCTTTTCTTAGCTTTCTGACTCCTAATCATCAGTCTCATGGAATCAGGCTTTGATGGCTACCGTCCTGACTGAGGAAAGAACCATCCAGGACCACATTTAAACTGACCCCATAAATATTAATTCTCCTTGTATTTTGCAAGGATTTTAATAGAATTTAATTCTTAACCCAAATTCAGGAGCTAGAAATGAATTATCTTATTTTTTGGATTAGAACAGAGGATCCTACAGCTTAATATAATTTTTTAAGTTCATAGGCCACGTGGAGCTGCATTTTCACTCAAAATAGTTGAATGTTTGCTGAACAATAAGAACAAGACATTCAGGTGTGGGTTTCAATGGGAAACCCTGTAATTGAAAGGACACGCAATTTCTCTTACATGTCTGGCAAAATATATTAATTTTTAGTACAAATCAGTGAATAAAAAAACATAATCCACTGTAAGAATACATTATACTGTATGTTAACTAACTGGAATTAAACTAAAAACTAAAAAAAAAAATAACAAAACCCAAAGTCAACACAAATGGAAAAAAAATACATTATACAGTTGTCTTCCAAGTACTTTTTCATGTTTTAAAAGGTTTGTCTTAAAATTTCTGGTATTTCAATCTAGATGATTATATTTTGAACTCTATTTTTTTTCCCTTACGAACACATGATTAGCGATTTAATCTCCCATATATTGATGAATGCAAACTGAGATAGTGAGCACCTCTGTCTTGATTAAATAAGTAATCTTTGAATTTTGTTACCTAATACTTGCCATCTTACAAGTTCCTTTTAAAATATCTGTTGTTTATTTTTTTAAATATATAGATAAAATCAAATACTCTGACCTATCTGACCTATACTGACTTTACTTTAATTTTTAAAAACATTAGTAGTATTTATGTTTTAGAGCAACTAGATTCAAAACAAAATTGGGCAGAAGGCAGTAGGTCAAAAAATTTTTTAAAATTATCATATGATCGAGCAATTCCACTTCTGGGTGTATAGCTAAACAAATAGAAAATTGGGTCTCACGGACATATTTATACATCCATGTATATAGCAGCATTGTTCACAATAGCTTAAATATAGAAGCAACCCAAAGGAACATTGACCAGCAAATATATAGCAAAATGTGTGTGCGTTTATGTGTGTGTGTGCGTGTGCGGGCAGAATGGAATATTACTCAACCTTAAAAAGGCAGGAGATTCTGCAATTTGCTGCAACATGGATGGAGCTTGAGGACATTATGCTGAATTAAATAAACCAGTCACAGAAAGACAAAAACTATAGGATTCCACTTATATGAGATATTTAGTAGTCAAAAATTGTAAAGACAGAAAGGGTGGTGGCCAGGGGATGAGGGGAGGAGAGAATAGAGAGTTATTATTTAATAGTTATAGAATTTCAGTATTACAAGATCAAAAGATTTATGGGGATGGATAATGGTGATGGCTGAGCAACAACAGGAATGTATTTAATGTCACCAAAATGTGCACTTAAAAATGGTTAGGATAATAAATTTTATGTTATTTGGGTTTCATCACAATAAAAAAAAATGAGCAGAAGGTACAGAGATAGCCTATATACTTCCTGCCCCCATACATGTATTTTTAAAATAATATTTTTAATGTTGTGAATTATTCCTAGTATATTTCTAATGCTAAATTATATTTGGTCGTGTGTATCTATTTGTATATGCTGCATAATTATATTTGCAAATATTTGAAATTTATAATCAAAATTGTCCTAAAACATTTCTTTTTGAAATGCATTTCCCAGTTTGAAATTGTCTTAGTTTAGCTGTTGGAAAGTTTTTCTCTTTTTATAATTCCTTGAATAACTACATAACAATAATTATATCTTCTAAGGAGTAAATTTTGTTTAAGAGTTAATATTAAATCCTCTGCAAAATTCTTCTGGTATTATACATTTCCAACTTCCGCCTCAATTTATCTGTTTAGTCAACTGTAGTTTTATACTCCTTAAAATATTGTACATTTTCAGCAGTGCCTGGGAGACTCAGTTGGTTAAGCATCTGCCTTTGGCTCAGGTCATGATTTCAGGGTCCTGGGATCAAGCCCCACGTGGTGATCCTTGCTCAGTGAGGAACCGGCTTGTCCCTCTGCCCTTCCCCTGGCTCCTGCTCTCCCTCTCTCTCAAATAAATAAAACCTTAAAAAATATATTGTACAGTTCCTAATGTTCAATTTTGATTCATAAAGTAACTCACTATATCCTTTAATATTTTAAAATAATTTTTCCAAATGCTATGTCTCAACTTTTTGTTTTCCTTTGAATAAGTTCTTAGGGTGTGTCTATTTTTTTAATGAAGCATAGTTAACATGCAGTGTTACATTAGTTTCAGATGTACAATACAGTCATTTGAAAAGTATGTATGTTTTGCTTGCTCACCACAAGTGTAGCTACCATCTGTCACCATATAATGCTACAATACCACTGAATATATTCCCTGTGCTGTGCTTCTCATCCCTCTGATTTATTTGAATATTCTATAACTGGAAGCTTGTATCTCCCAGTCCCCTTTACCCATTTTCCCATTCCCTTATCCCCAAGATTGTGCCTATTTTATGATTCTTTTAATAATATCTTTCATTTTAAAAAAATTCTTATTTTTTTTGATTCCACTACTATGCTCTTTTTACTGTCTCCTTTGTTTAATCTGAAGTTAGTTACTATAATGCCTTGTATTAATTGATTAACCTACTATGTTTTTGTAATATGTTCATTTAAAATTACAGATTTGTTAAATGTTTATTAAATTTACAAATTTATTAACCATACTCCCAAAGTTTTAAGTTTCTCATTATTTTTCTATTCTTTCCTTTTTGCAATTTCCAATATTATATTATATTTGAAACATTTATTGCTTCATACTATTACTGAATCTTTCCAAATATATGCACTTCTTTTGTCTCTTTTTTGGTCTGTATGATATTAATTGTTTTGTTAATTCTCATTTATGATCTAGAACAAGACTGATATTATGTGTTCAAAGTGACCTATAATCTCCTATTTTTTTGTATGTAGGTTTATACTTAAGCCCTTTGATACACAATTGTTAATACTGCTATCAGATTTATATCATTACCAATTTTTGTTTACATATTTGTTTTAAGAAATATATTTTAAAATTTCTAAACCTAACTTTAAATTTGTAATTTTCTACTTGAATTTCTTTCAAGCTAAGGTTAAGTGTTTATGTTCAGGTGAGTCATACAATTGTCTGAAGCAACATGTAGAATGTTCTTTTTTTTTCTTTTTAATAATAATTTTTTATTATATTATGTTAGTCACCATACACTACATCCCTAATTTTTGATGTAAAGTTCCATGATTCATTACTTGCATATAACACCCAGTGCACCATGCAATACGTGCCCTTCTTAATACCCATCACTGGCTATCCCAATCCCCAGCCCCCTCCCCTCTAAAGCCCTCTGTTCATTTCCCAGAGTCCATAGTCTATAATGGTTCATTCCCCCTTCTGTTTACCCCCCTTCTTCTTCCCTTTCTTCTCCTACCAATCTTCCTACTTCTTATGTTATATGATAATTGTCTTTCTCTGCTTATTACACTTAGCATTATCTCCTCCAGTCCTGTCCATGTTGCTGCAAATGTTGAGAAATCGTTCTTTTTGATGGCTGAGTAATATTCCATTGTATATATGGGCCACATCTTCTTAATCCAGTCATCTGTTGAAGGGCATCTTGGCTCCTTCCACAATTTAGCTATTGTGGACAATGTAGCTATTGTGGACAATGCTGCTATGAACATTGGGGTGCATATGGTGCTTCTCTTCACTACGTCTGTATCTTTGGGGTAAATACCCAGTAGTACAATTGCTGGATCATAGGGTAGCTCAATTTTTACCTTTTTAAGGGACCTCCACACTGTTTTCCACAGTGGCTGTACCGACTTGCATTTCCACCAACAGTGTAAGAGGGATCCCCTTTCTCCACATCCTCGCCAACATTTGTTGTTTCCTGTCCTACCAATTTTTGCCATTTTCAGTGGCATAAGGTGGTATCTCAATGTGGTTTTGATTTGAATTCCCCTGATGGCTAATGATTTTGAACATTTTTTCATGTGTCTGTTAGCCATTTGTATGTTCTTTGGAAAAGTGTCTGTTCATATCTTCTGCCCATTTTTTTTTAAAGATTGTATTTATTTATGTGACAGAGAGACAGCCAGCGTGAGAGGGAACACAGCAGGGGAGTGGGAGAGGAAGAAGCAGGCTCCCAGTGAAGGAGCCCAATGTGGGACTCAATCCCAGAACTCCAGGATCACGCCCTGAGCCTAAGGCAGACGGTTAACGACTGCGCTACCCAGGCGCCCCCTTCTGCCCATTTTTTTATTTGATTATTTGTTTCCCGTGTATTGAGTTTGAGAAGTTCTTTGTAGATCTTGGGTACCAGTCTTTTACCTGTAGTATCATTTGCAAATATCTTCTCCCATTCCATGGGCTGCCTCTTAGTTTTTTTTGACTGTTTCCTTGGCTGTGCAGAAGCTTTTTATCTTGATGAAGTCCCACAAGTTCATTTTTTCTTTTGTTTCTCTTGCCTTTGGAGATGTGTCATGAAAAAAGTTGCTGTGGCCGATGTCAAAGAGGTTGCAGCCTCTGTTCTCCTCCAGGATTTTGATGGATTCCTGTTTCACATCAAGGTCTTTCATCCATTTGGAGTTTATCTTTGTGTATGGTGTGACAGAGTGGTCAAGTTTCATTCTTTTGCATATTCTGCCATGGCTCCTATTTCACTAGAAATGTGCAATAAATGTAAGTGGCAGAATCAGAAGAATAAAGATGAAGAACCCTCCTTTTCAGAACCATGAACATGGTAACTTCTTTTCAAATACTGTTTGAGAGTCTGCTAAGAATAGTAACTTTGAATATTTTTTTTTTCTCCTAGTGAAGGATGTTGCAGGATCTCACACATTCCAACATCTCTAAGTTCCAAGTCTCTGAGTTCATTCTGATGGGATTCCCAGGCATTCACGCCTGGCAGCACTGGCTCTCCCTGCCCCTGGCTCTGCTCTACCTCCTAGCTCTCACTGCCAACATCCTTATCCTGGTGACCATCAAACAAGAGGCCACACTGCGCCAACCTATGTACTATTTCCTGGGGATCCTGGCTGTGGTAGACATGGGACTGGCCACCACCATCATGCCCAAGATTTTGGCCATCTTATGGTTCAGTGCTAAGGCCATCAGTCTCCCTGAGTGCTTTGCTCAGATGTATGTCATACATTGCTTTGTGGCCATGGAGTCAGGCATCTTCGTCTGCATGGCTATAGACAGATATGTAGCCATTTGCAGACCTCTACACTACCCATCAGTAGTTACTGAATCTTTTGTGGTCAAAGCAACTATGCTCATGGCACTCAGAAACAGCCTGGCTACCATCCCAGTGCCTGTGTTGGCTGCACAGAGGCACTACTGCTCACAGAACCAAATTGAGCACTGCCTGTGTTCTAATCTCGGAGTCACTCTTTTATCCTGTGATGACAGGACAATCAACAGCATCTACCAGCTACTTCTGGCCTGGACACTGATGGGAAGTGACCTGGGTTTGATTTTCTTATCATATGTTTTGATACTTCACTCAGTGCTGAAGCTGAACTCAGCAGAAGCTGCGTCCAAAGCCCTAAGTACCTGCACTTCTCACCTCATCCTAATTTTGTTCTTTTACACTATCATTGTTGTCATTTCCATCACCCATAGTGCAGCCATGACGGTTCCCCTCATCCCAGTTCTACTCAATGTACTACACAATGTCATTCCTCCTGCCCTCAACCCCATGGTGTATGCACTCAAGAACAAGGAGCTCAGGCAGGGCTTGTATAAGGTTCTGAAGCTGGACAACAAGGGTAACTAACACTGAGAATGGGTTCACTTAGATAATTCTCCCACGTATTTTTTCCCCCCTCATATTCACCAATCATCACACATAGCTGAAGAAGTAAGGAACTTCACTGGCGACTTTTCAGTTACTATAAGGATTCTGTGGTGAGAGTCTTTAGTATAAGGAAGTCTTTAGTATAAGAGTCTTTAGTATAAGTTAGTATAAGGAATCTGTGGTGAGAATCTGTGGTGAGAGTAACTTTTCAGTTAGTATAAGGAATCTGTGGTGAAAATGAAACTTCAAAAATAGGGGTGAAATTAATATTTGAAACCTTGGAACTCAGGAAAGATCTTCATCAGAGCATAGTGATGTTGATTGTCTCAGGCAATCTATGGGGGTGGGAGGGGAATATGCATCTCATTTTCTTACTTAGTTGTCCTGGCTCGAACTTCTAGATATCTAGATATCTCCCAATCTCTTCTTATTAATTGAAGCATTTAGTCCACACACATTAATTTGCTTATTGATAACATACGACTTACTGCTGCCATTTGTCTTTTTGTTCTTTAATGTGTCTTATATTTTTTTTTAATGGGCAAAGGATTTGAATAGACGTTTTCTAAAGAAGATGTGCAATAATCATCAACCACATGAAAAGATGCCCAACATCATTAATCATTAGACAAATTTAATTCAAAACCACAAGATAGCACTCTAATCCTTAAATTGGCTTTAATTTGTTATTGTTGTTATTGTTGTTGTTGTTATGGAGGTATAATTAACTTAGTGTTATATTAGACTCAGGTGTACAGTATAATGATTCAGCAATTCTATACATTATTATAGACTTACCCCTTCCCCATTCACCTCCCCTCTGGCAGCAACCGATTTGTTCTCTGTACTTAAGAGTCTAATTTTTTTTGGTCTCCATTTTCTTTGTTCATTTGTTTTGTTGTTTTTAATTCCACATATAAGTGAAATAATATGGTATCTGTCATTCTCTGTCTGAGAATGTCATTCTCTGCCTCTCTCTTAGCATTACATCCTCTAGGTTCATCCATGTTGTTGCAAATGGAAAAATCTTATTCTCTTTTATGGCAAGTAATATTTCATTATATATATACACTACATGTTCCTTATTCATCCATCTACTGATGGACACTTGGGTTGCTTCCATATCCTGACTATTGTAAATAATACTGCAAAAAAAATATAGGGGTGCATATATGTTTTTGAATTTATGTTTTCATTTTTGTTGAATAAATGCCCATTAGTGGAATTAAAAATTATATGATAATTATATTTTTAATTTTCTGAGGAACCTCCATACTGTTTTCCACAGAGACTACATCAATTTGCATTCCCACCAGAAAAGTTTTCTTTTTCTCTTGTACTTCAAAAACTATAAAACACACCTTAGACCAGTTAGAATGGCAAAAGTTAACAAGACAGGAAACAACAAATGTTGGTGAGGATGTGGAGAAAGGGGAACCTTCTTACACTGTTGGTGGGAACGCAAGCTGGTACAGCCACTCTGGAAAACAGTATGGAGAATCCTCAATAAGTTAAAAACAGAGCTGTACTATACATTGGCTAATTGAATTTAAATTAAAAAAAACTATAAAACACCGATGAAATAAATTGAAGATGACACAAATAAATGAAAAGTTATTCTATACTTATAGATTGAAAGGACCAATATCGTTAAAATGTCCTTACTACCCAAAGCGATCTATGGATTCAATCCAATGTCATCAAAATACAAACATTTTTTGCAGAACTAGAACAAATAATCCTAAAATTTGTAAAAACCACAAAAGACTTTAAATAACAAAGCAGTCTTGAGGAAGAAGAACAAAGCTAGGGGTATCATAATTCCAGATTTTAGGATATACAACAAAGCTGTAGTAATCAAAACAATATGGCACTGGCACAAAAATAGATACATAGATCAATGAAACAGAATAGAGAACCCAGAATGTAACCCTCACTTATATGGTCAACTAATCTATGACAGAGGAGGCAAGAATATTCAAAGGGGAAAAGACCATCTCTTCAACAAATGGTGCTAGGAAAACTGCCCAGCTGCATGTAAAAGAATAAAACTGGATCACTTTCTTACACCCTCCACACAATAAACTCAAAATGGATTAAAGACCTAGCTATGAGACCTGAAACCATAAAACTTCTAGAAGAAATCTTAGGCAGTAATTTCTTTGATATTGGCCTTAGCAACTTTTTTCTAGATATGTCACCCCAAGCAAATGAACCAAAAGTAAACTAATAAACTATTGCAACTACACCAAAATAAAAGTCTTTTGCAGAGTAAAGGAAACCATCAACAAAATCAAAAGGCAACCTACTGAATGGGAAAAGATATTTCCAAATGATACATCCAATAAGGGATGAGTATGCAAAATATGTAAAGAACTTACACAGCTCAACACCAAAACAATGAATAATCTGATCAAAAATGGCTTTAATTCTTTTTAACTAGCCAGTGTTGGAGATTTTGTGGAAATATTGGAATACTCACACATTGCTGGTGGGAACATAAAATCATACAGGAGATGTGAAAACAGTTTGAAAATCACTCAACAAATTGAACACAACTACCAAATGACTCAGCAGTTCAACTTCTTATTATATACACATCTTCTGACAACTTGTATATGAATGTTCATAATAGCATTATTAGCCAAAAATGGAAAGAACACAAATGTTCACCAGCTGCCCAATGAATGAACAGGCTGAGGCATATTCATCAAGGCATTATTATTCATCCATAAAATAGGATGAAATACTGATATGTGCTATTACAGAGATGAACTTTGAAAACATCATGCTGCATGAAAAACGTCAAACACAAAAGTTACATGTTATCAATACATTTTTTTTTAGGTTTTATTTGTTTGTTTTTAATTAAGTTGTCTCCAGGACCAACATGGGACTTGAAATCACAACCCTGAGATCAAGAGCTGTATGTTTTAACTGACTGAGACAGCCGGGTGCCCCAAAAGTTATGTATTTTATTATTACAGTTATTGGATGTCCAAAGTAGGTAAGTCCATTGAATCAGAGAGCATATTAGTTGTTCCCAGGGGCAGGAGAAACAGGGGAATGGGGAATGACTGATTGATGGTTATGGAGTTTCCTTTTGAAATAATGGAAATGTTTTGGAGTGATTAAGTGCTGATGTCTGCACAGCACTGAGAATGCACAAAAAGCCACCTAATTGCACAATTTCAAATGGCTTAATTGGTTAATTTTATGGTATATGAATTTCACCCCTTAAAAAAAAAGATTAAGTGGAGAAAGAGCTAAAAATGTTCTCTACATATGTATTTGTTTTATCATTTCCAGCAAAATAAAGAAACATATATGTCTAAGAAGAGGAAATGGTTTAAAAATTGTGTAAATATATAGTATGTAATGGTACATAATCATAATATTTTATGTGTGCTTCTTACATAATGTAAATAAAAAATGGCAGAAATTGTGTTTTATTTATTTATTTATTTTTTTAATGTTTTTTATTATATTATGTTAGTCACCATACAGTACATCCCTGGTTTCTGATATAAAGTTCGATGATTCATTAGTTGCATATAACACCCAGTGCACCATGAAATTGTGTTTTAATATGATATTATCCAAACTTTTTTCAGAAACATATATAGCAAAAGTATATTAAATGTATTAGAAGTTACCTCTACATTATAGAATTCGAGTTCTATTTGTCTATCCCAAACTCATTTTTATTTTTCCAAACAATAATAATATTCAGCCATGATTCAAAATCAATTATGTTTCATTATTATTGCTATTATCACCATCATCATTAGTGTCTCAAATTATTATTACTTATTAGAGCATCAAAATATTCTTGTCCTAATAGGGAGGCATAGTAAGCCTGAACCTGAATTTCTACAATGCCATAATATTCATCATCGACACCACTTGAAAGTGAAAATAAGGGGCATCTGAGTGGCTCAGTCAGTTAAGCATCTGCCTTTAGCTCAGGTCATGATCCCAGGGGTCCTGGGATTGACCCCACATCAGGCTCCTTGCTCAGCAGAGACCCTGCTTCTCCCTCTCCCTCTGTCTGCTGCTCCTCCTGCTTGTTCTCAATCTCTCTCTCTGTCAAGTAAATAAATAAATAAATAAATAAATAAATAAATAAATAAAACTTTAAAAAATAAAAAAAATAAAAAAGAAAGTGAAAACAAACAACTAAAGAACAAATAAATGTGTGTGACAGTGACTGAAATTCTGTGAAGAATTTTAAGTGCTTTCTGCTTTTGTCCTAAAAGTCTTCATACTAAAAGAGATTAAACTCTCAATAAATACTAAATTCAATAATTTTCATTAAAATTATTGTCTGGGTCATCCTCGCCCCCATACATAAATCTTCACACACAAGTACCAATAAAGGTACATGCATATTGAATTATTTTCTTATTTGTGCATCATTTCATAAGTAGCAAGAATATAAAGCTTCTCTTTTTCTCCCCCAGTAGAGGTTAGCTTGCTCCTATACCAGTGTCTGTGTTTCTAAAGTGCTGTAATATCCCCTTGGGATGTATAACACACATTTTTATTTAAAGATTCAGTTCAGTAGTACAGACCTTAAGAGATTAAGAGGTTGAGGGTTGTGCATGTACATATAGAATCAGGACGTTTTTGACCTGAATACCTGGACCAGATTTCATTCAGCTCACTGTCTGCTATCCAGAAACTAAGGTATTAAAGGACATAAATATGAAGACATTAATGTGTAAAAGATTGGGTTTTCTTGAAAATGTTTATCTCCTTAATTCTCAGAGTACCATTCCCTGTAACTTTCCATCATGATTATGAATATCTATGTTATCTCCTAACCAAATAGAAATCACTGGTCCTGTAGCAGTAGAAGTTAGGTATGAATCACCCCCATGACAAGAAAAAACGGAGAAGAGCTAGAGAATAGTTCTCAGTCATGGTCGGAGCAGTCTTGCTCTCTCCCTGCCCTACCATTGTCTTGGAATAAGAATCTAATCTACTCACTCCATTTCTAGAGAGGGTTATTTGTGACTAGGCCTCTTGCATGCTAGATAGCAAAACCTACTTAGAGGAAACCTCTGTCATATTGAGAGAACACTCTCAGTTGTTTAATAAGGACCATCCTGTGAGGAAAGAAGTTTATTGTCTATGGGGTTTGGGAATGAAAATAGACAACAGATGATAAAACTTTTAACCTTATAAGTGGCTATATTTGTGTGTTAATGTTACTACTTCAATATATCTGTACACTTACAGCATAATGAGTACATTTTCCCTGCACAAAATTAAGTTATAACGTTTTGAAATCATTTAAGCTTGTTATGGAAAAGATCCATGATTTGTGGTTATTACCATATTATTTGATATTAACTTGAGTTTTTAATTGAGAACTCAGCAAATGTATTGAAGGTGGACCTAAATGTCTCATGTAATATTAAAACCATGATAGTAATCAACACTAGAACTATCAAAAGGAAACACAAGAAGCATAAATAAGATATTTATCTCATGGAAGAAATATATTCTTGGGGCACCTGGGTGGCTCAGTCAGTTAAGCATCTGCCTTCAGCTCAAGTCATGATCCCAGGGTCCTGGGATCGAGCCCTGCATCAGGCTCCTTGCTCAGAGGGGAGCCTGATGTTCCCTCTCCCTTTTTCTCTGTCCCCCATTCCATCTGCTTGTGCTCTCTCTGTTAAATAAATAAATAAAATCTTAGTGTATATATATATATATATATACACACACACACACATATATACACACACACACACATACACATTCTTAAGAAAATAGCACAATTAATCTGAGACATATTTCTTAATTCAAACGATGGGTATGTATGCTTTAGCTAATTTTCTACTTTCTCTTGTTGCACAGAATCAATAATTGAATTAACTGATCCTATTTCCAAGATTTTGACAGTAACACTAGTCAAATATTTAAAATAATCTGTTTCAAATCTATCATATTTATACAGCAATCAATTATCTATATGGGTATAAAAATATATATGTATATATACATGTATATAAATTGTTGCAGTTTTGTTTCTCAATGATTTTTAAAAGAAAATGAAAATATAGGAACATATAAAAATATTAAGTAGAAATTTACAAGCCTCACAGAAAAACACTTAATGACAATCTTGGTACGCCAGGAATCAAATTCTAATACTGTAAACTCCTACTATTCTTTGTCTATAATGCAAATTTTAAGGCTTTTGAGAGTCTTGCAATTATTAACTTAAATCCCCATCAATATTACTATACAAAAAATTGAGGGTTAGCTAATGAGTTGCAATATATTTTAGTGAATTCCCCACTTTTGAATTTTCTATGGACTGATAAAGTGAAAAATATTATTTCAGAGTTTCCTATCCTTTTGTGAATGGAAAACCATACCACACCTGGAGTTGAAACATTTTATACAATCGGAGTTACTTGCACTGTGTGAAACATGTCATCTATTGATTCTCGAAAGTGATCTTGATCCAAAATTTGCTTGCTTGATTTCTATTTTGTCTGACATTAATATTTCCTAACAGTTTCGGGGGATGTGTTTATTGTGCTAGTGTGATTTTTGTTAGCCAAGAGTCTGTGCATGCTTTGTGTATGGTTTGTTTGCACATCTTATATACTGTTCAAAAACATATTTTATTTATATATATGCATATATATGCAAATTTATATATATGCATATATATAGCATAATGCATATATCTATAGCATAAATTGGTATATAAAATCGCTGTGAGTTCTGACCCATATGTAGTATATATGTTAATTAACTGCCCTTTTTTGCCCAATCCAAAATGTTTGTTTTGCCTGATGCTGTATTTTTTCTCTACTTTTTTTGATTTCTTTTTTCTATTTTATGAGGGGGATTTTTTTTTTTGAAATTTAAGTTTTCTATTGATTTATGAAGTAGACATTATACTTCTGTTTCCTTTAGTCATTCCTTTATGCTCTCCAAAAAACTACATATAAGAATGCTTAAAGTCTATTATGAAATTTGACTCATTTTTACATTAATAATTTGTACACTCAAAAATATCTGCTGACATCTAATACATGCACAGCGTCTTGCTAGACACTGCAAATACAAATATCAATACGATATGTTCAAATATTAACAGTTTGGTTAACTTGTGGTTGATTGAAGAACATCAGTACATTTTGACAATACCGTGATGTTAAAATAAAACAGAGATGGATCCATTGGCAAATGTATTCCTTACCTACAGAGTCTGCCACTTTTCCCAGTATGACATATTGAGAACATTTAAGGGGTGGTTCTCTATCCTCTCTGAGAGGGAGTTGAGTCCTCCTGAAGAAGATGATGATTGAAGCTGGATTTGGTGGTGGGAGGACACAAAATAGATCAGAGGGTTCCCGAATCACAAAGCTGGAATTACCAGCATGGTCTGGGTAGGAAAGAGCAAACAGTAATGAAACAGATCGCTGATCTGGCAGAATCCTAATCATGCTTCATGTCCAAGAGCATTTGTCTTTTCCTCTTTGAAAAATTTCCTGAGCTCCTCCAAAATTTAGCTTAATTGCCTTTATCATCCTCCTGCATGAGTCTGTGATGACACCAGAACAAACTTCAAGGAGCATTCGGAATTAGTTTGCTTTGTGTTGCTTTGCTATTTCCAAAAAGTGTTGCTTTTTGAAGTATCAAATCTTTCATTCTTCAGTGAGAATAAAGATAAAAGAGAAATGTAGGTAGAAAAAACTGCATAAAGAACTTGATATCCCTGACTCATCCACTACTCTAAACAATATTAATTATCATCTTATGATGACTGTTTATTATGGGAAGAAACTTTAACATGTGCTATAAAGGCAAATACATCAGCTGTGATGTGGGCCAAGGATGAGACATCATAGAAAATGAGAAGGTTGAGCCCAATATTCATATTGAAGTATGAGACCCACAGTGTCCTACCACTCAACTCCAAGAACACTGGAAGCCCGTCACATATTCCTCCGGGAAGTACATCTGTGGATTCTTTCCTGAAAAAATTCGCTGAGTAAAGACCTGTAAACACTGATAACTAAGGATGTCACCAATGAAGCAAGAGCTCCTTACAGGGACTCAAAGTAAATCCTCCCAGTTGCTGAGACTCGATTATCAACTGCAGATTCAAATCAGCTTCAAAGACTTCTCATTAAGTGTGAATTAATAGTGAAACTTGCAAGATATTTGACAAATAGATCCGAAATGAAAGATTAAAAAGCAAGCTATAAAAATAAAAAAAAAATGAGGGGCACGTGGGTGGTTCAGTCAGTTAAGTGACTGACTCTTGATTTTGGCTCAGGTCATGATCTCGGGGTCCTGGGACTGAACCCCTCACCAGGTCCTGAGTTCAGTGGGAACTCTGCCTGAGGATTCTATCTCTCTCCTTCTCCCCCCACCAAACACTTGCTCTCTTTTTCTCTCTCTCTAAAATTAAACAAATCTTTAAAAAAATAAAGAATTGAAAGTAATATTTTATGAAAATAATATATATAAAGCAGAATAGATATATTTATATAAAACATATCTTCTGTAATTTACAATTCCTCATTATGTTATAAATAAAATGTAATATCTTTACTTGGGTAAGGAAGAATATATCTATCATGTCTATATACACACTGCTCTTCTGTGGATGCTGTAATTTGAACCACAGTATTTTCCAAGTACTCTGTTTTTATATTAAGTCTTTAATATTTACATTTTTTAAGAGAAACAAATAATAAATAGCACTTATTTGGTAGAAACACATCATGAAAATCTGTCTCATTTTTACCTTTGAAAATGAAGAAATGATTGAATCAAGCAATTGTTTAGATATAGAGTAATTTGATCTCAGTAATATGATTTAAAATACTTATCTCAAACTCATGTTTCAAACACATGTATTACTCATTATACTGTGAAGATATGCTTGGTCCCAAGAAGAAAAAGTGTGTACTATGAGGGGAAAGTTACTCAAAACCTGAATCAATTGGACTTAAAGAATACTGATTCCTGAAACATATATCTCTCTATTATAGTTACTTGGATTTCGGTAGGTCATTAGAAACTTTGGACATGTGTTTCTTCACAAAATATTGGGTATTCTACTGTATTTCATACATTTTTTTTTCTTTTCTTTTCCATCATACATATTCATTGAGACTAAAAAATATTCATAAATACCTCAAAAATTCTTGTGTAGTTGAAAAAAACACAGTTCTTTTGGATAATCCATAATTTGATCTATAATCTCGTCTGTGACCTGTGATGTTACCCTTTGATCTGTATCTCAATGCATAAACATCTCTACTCTGATTCTGTAACTTAGCTTTCTAAAGAAATAACCCCTTAGGACAACCAAACTGAAGAGGCCAGACTGTGATATCAGATCACTTTCCTTTTCTCCAAATTCCATGATTTACCAGGTGGAAGATAATGATCAAGTTCCTGACAACTCTAATGTGTAATTCTTCAATTATGAGAGGGTGTAAATAGTGTGTCCTGCCTTATGGAGTTTTAGGATGATGTCTGAGGCAACATGTAGAATGTGCTACCTTGGTTCTTGTTTCACTAGAAACTGTCCAAAAAATGTTAGTGGCAGAATCAGAAGAATGAAGATGAAGAATCCTCCATTTCAAAACCATGAACATGGTAACTTCTTTTCAAATACTGTTTGACAGTCTGCTAAGAATAGTGACTTTGAATATTTTTTTTCTCCTAGTGAAGGATGTTGCAGGATCTCACACATTCCAACATCTCTAAGTTCCAAGTCTCTGAGTTCATTCTGATGGGATTCCCAGGCATTCACACCTGGCAGCACTGGCTCTCCCTGCCCCTGGCTCTGCTCTACCTCCTAGCTCTCACTGCCAACATCCTTATCCTGGTCACCATCAAACAAGAGGCCACACTGCACCAGCCTATGTACTATTTCCTGGGGATCCTGGCTGTGGTAGACATGGGCCTGGGTACCAACATCATGCCCAAGATCTTGGCCATCTTATGGTTCAATGCTAAGGCCATCAGTCTCCCTGAGTGCTTTGCTCAGATGTATGCCGTACATTGCTTTGTGGCCATGGAGTCAGGTATCTTTGTCTGCATGGCTATAGACAGATATGTAGCCATTTGCAGACCTCTACACTATCCATCAATAATTACTGAATCTTTTGTTGTCAAGACAACTGTGGTCATGGCACTAAGAAATACCCTAACTACCATCCCAGTGCCTGTGTTGGCTGCACAGAGACACTACTGCTCACAGAACCAAATTGAGCACTGCCTGTGTACTAATCTTGGAGTCACTCGCTTATCCTGTGATGACAGGACAATCAACAGCATCTACCAGCTATTTCTGGCCTGGACGCTGATGGGGAGTGACCTGGGTTTGATTTTCTTATCATATGTTTTGATACTTCACTCGGTGCTAAAGCTGAACTCAGCAGAAGCTGCATCCAAAGCCCTAAGTACCTGCACTTCTCACCTCATCCTAATTTTGTTCTTTTACACTATCATTGTTGTCATTTCCATCACCCATAGTGCAGCCATGACGGTTCCCCTCATCCCAGTTCTACTCAATGTACTACACAATGTCATTCCTCCTGCCCTCAACCCCATGGTGTATGCACTCAAGAACAAGGAGCTCAGGCAGGGCTTGTATAAGGTTCTGAAGCTGGACATCAAGGGCAACTAACATGGTGATGAAGCTCACTTCTAATTTGCATATTTATTCATTGATTATATTCTCAAACATTGCATGTGGCAGAAGAACTAAGAAACATATACACTGGCAGTTTTTCACTTAGTATAATGAATCTGGTGAAAATGAAACTTCAAAATAAAAAGTGGTGAAACTATATTTGAAATCTTGGATTCAAGAATGATCTTCAGCTGAACAAAATGATGCTCATTATCTCAAGGAATCCAAGGGAAGGACAAGTGGAATATGCATCTCATTTTCCTACCTAGTTGCCCTGGCTAGAACTTCTAGACAATATCGAATTGAGGTAGTCAGCAGATATCTGTCAATCTGTTTCTTTTAATTAGAGTTTAATCCATGTACATTGATATAACTGATAATTGGTATAAGTGATAACTGATAACATAGGACTTACTCCTTCCATTTGTCTATTTGCTTTCCAATGTGTCTTATATCTTTTTAAATGGACAAGGGACTTGAATAGACATTTCTCTAAAGAATATGTGCAATGGGGCTCTGGGTGGCTAAGCTGGTTAAGCGTCTGACTTTGGTTCAGGTCATGATCTCAGGGTCCTGGGATCAAGCCCCACGTTGGGCTCCATGCTCAGCGGGGAGTCTACTTCTCCCTCTCCCTCTCCATCTGCCCCCCCCATTCATGCTTTCTCTCTCTCTCTCTCAAATAAATAAATAAAATCTTTAAAAAAAAAGAAGTTATGGAATAGTTATCAAGCACATGAAGACAAGATCAATCTCATTAGTCACTAGACAAATTCAAATCAAAACCACAATAAGACACCATATATCCCCTAAAATGGATGTATTTTTTATTTAATAATATTTTATTATGTTAGTCACCATACAGTACATCCCTAGTTTTTGATGTAAAGTTCAATGATTCATTAGTTGCGTGTAACACCCAGTGCTCCATGCAATACGGCCCTCCTTAATACCCATCACTGGCCTATCCCATTCCCCCACCTCCCTTCCCTCTGAAGCCCTCAGTTCGTTTCCCAGAGTCCATAGTCTCTCATGGTTCATTCCCCCTTCTGTTTGCCCCCCCTTCTTCTTCCCTTTCTTCTCCTTCCAATCTTCCTAAAATGGCTGTATTTTTTTTAATTAGCCAGTGTTGGAGATTTTGTGTAAATATTGGAATCCTCATGTATTTTTAGTGAGAATGTAAAATCATACATGAGATGTGGAAAACAGTTTGACATTTATTCAAAAAACTGAACACAATTACCATATGACACAGCAGTTCAACTTCTAAGTATATATCCAAAAGATTGAAAACAAATATTATAAAAATAACTTGTACACAAATATTATAAAAATAACTTGTACACAAATATTCATAGTAGCAATATTAGACAAAAATGGAAATAATGGAAATGTCCATCAGCAGCCTAATGTATGAACAGATTGAGACATATTCATATAGGGCATTATTATTCATCCACAAAAAGGATAAGGTACCAATATGTGCTGTTACATGGATGAACTTTGTAAACACTGTGCTGAGTGAAAAAAGTCACACACAAAAAGCTACATATTGTACAAGGATGTATGATTCCATTTATTTGGTATGTCCAGAATAAATAAATGTCCATTGAACCAAAAAGCAAATTAGCTGTTGCCCTGGCTTGGAAGGATGAATCCATATGGAGTGTTGGTTAATGATTATGAAGGGGTTTTGGATTTGGTTTATTTTATTTTTGTTTTTTTTTTAATTTTCTTGGTTTTTGTTTGATATTGGAGATTTTCTGGAATTACATAGTTCTGTTGGTTGCACAGCATTGTAAATGTACTAAAAACCACTCAATTATAAATGTTGATTGATTTAAATGGGTAATTAGATGGTATGTGAATTTCACCTCAATAAAATAAAATGATAAAGTGGAAAACAGTGCAAAAAGTGTTATCTATATATGTATTTGTTGTAATAACATAGCTTGCGAAATAAAAAATATATATATATGTGGGGGTGCCTGCTTAAGAGTCTCTCTGTGCCTTCCCCCTTGCTTGCACTCTTTCTCTCTATAAAAAAAAATTGGGGGCACCTCAGGGGCTCAGTCAGTTAAGAATCTGACTCTCGATTTCAGCTCAGGCCATGATTTCAGGGTCATAGATCAAGCCCCGAGTGGGTCTTCAGTTTCAGTGCGGAGTCTCCTTGGCATTCTCTCTCTCTCTCTTTCTCTCCCTCTGCCTCTCCCCCAGCTCATGCATGCATGCTCTCTCTCCTTCTCTAAATAAATAAAACCTTTAAAAATAAAAATATATATGTATATGCCTAAAAATAGGAAAATGGTTAAGGAAATTATATAAATGCATGTGATGTACTTTAATTTAGTCATAATACTACTGAATAATCCTGCTAACACTTATTGCATGTCAACTGAAAATGGCAGAATTTATGTTTTAATATGGTATTATCCAAACATTTTTTCCACAACATATGTATTTAATATTTAAGAAGGTATCAGAAGAGATATCAGATGAACTCCAAATTATGGAATTTAAGAATTCTTTTTATCTTCCTCCAAACTAGTTTTCTTTTCCCAATTAATAAAAATATACAGATATGACTCTTATTTTCTAATTAAAGTCATTTACAATGAAAATCCGTTCTGTTTTAGTATCATTGCTATCATCACCATCATCATTATCTCAAAATTTGGGTATCTAAATATTCTTATATATGTTGTTATATAGAAAGAAACAAAACACTCAATAAATATTAAAGTTGTTAATATTCATTAAAATTAGCTTGTATTCATTCCCATCCCCCCACATGTACTTTTCACACACAAGTACACAGATATAGATAAATGGATATGAAATTATTCTTTTATTTGTGTATGATATTGTAGGCAGTAAGAATGTAAAGCTTGGGTGATGTCAGAATCATGAGAGCCTGAGTTGTTACTTTTTTCTCTCCCCTTGATTTACATCATTTATAAATTAAAAACTTACTAAAGGAATACAACCTGATCCAGCAATTGCACCACTAGGTATTTACCCAAAGGATACAAAAATATGAATTCAAAAGGATTCATGCACCCTGATGTTAATGGCAGCAATATCAATAATACCCAAATTATGGAAAGAGCCCAAATGTCTATTGACTGATGAATGAATAAAGAAGAGATGGCATACACACACACACACACACACACACACACACACACCCCGCCGGATGATTAGTCAGCCATAAAAAAGAATGAAATCTTGCCATTTGTAATGATGTGGACATAGCTAGAGAGTTATGCTAAGTGAAACAACTCAATCAGAGAAAGACAAATACCATACGATTTTACTCATACGTGGAATTTAAGAAACAAAACAAAGGAACATAGAAGGGGAAAAAGAGAGAGAGAGAGAGAAAACCAAGAAACAAACTCCTAAGTATAGAGAACAAACTGGTGGTTACTGGAGGGGACGTGGGCAGGGGCATGGGTTAAATAGGTGATGGGCACGAAGAAGGGCACTTGCTGTGATGAGCACCAGGTGTTGTATGTAAGTGATGAACTGCTAAATTCTACACCTGAAAATAATATTGCACTGTATGTTAAAAAATACATAAATAGATATTCAATAAGTCAAAAAAAAAGAGAGTACATCTTGTGTTATTACTATTAAATTAAGTTTAAAAAATACAGGGAAATCTATGATGCTGAGGTCGAAATTATGGCTCTCTTTGGGGACCATATGAAAGCCACTGCATGCTATAAATGTCCTGTGGTTGGGTCTGTCAGTAAGATATGTATACTTAAGATTTCTGAGCTGTATTCTACATAACTTGTACTTTTTTTTAAGATTTTATTAATTTATTTAACAGAGATAGAGACAGCCAGTGAGAGAGGGAACACAAGCAGGGGGAGTGGGAGAGGAAGAAGCAGGCTCCTAGCAGAGGAGCCCGATGCGGGGCCGATCCCAGAACGCCGGGATCACGCCCTGAGCCGAAGGCAGACGCTTAACAACTGCACCACCCAGGTGCCCCAACCACCATAAA